>NC_045430.1:171206560-171509590 GCF_902635505.1 Sarcophilus harrisii
CTGTGTCACTTCAGACAAGGCATTTTACTCCTCTGACCTTAGTTTCCTTGTTGCTAAAATAAGGGAAATGGACTGAATAATCTCCTCAGTTCCTTTGAGTTTGAAATCTGTGAAATTACATAGGCAGAAGCAAAATAAAAAAGAA
Source organism: Sarcophilus harrisii (assembly GCF_902635505.1). Lineage (NCBI taxonomy): Eukaryota > Metazoa > Chordata > Mammalia > Dasyuromorphia > Dasyuridae > Sarcophilus > Sarcophilus harrisii. Next base: position 171,206,706 of record NC_045430.1, read on the forward strand.
TCTAACAGTCTCTCCTCTTAGGAGCTTACATTTGGTTGGGAGAAACAACATATGCACATAAAAAAATACAAGACATCTAGTAATTCACTTGGATCAAATAGTTATTTCTTCCGGCAAAGACCTATCTCTTGGGAAACTGGAAATATTCCCCAGTATAAATCATTTATTAATAAAGCTTGGATCAGCATCAAAGAATTTCAGTGCTGCAAGGGATCTATGAACTCTTTAGTTCAACTCTTTTATTGTACAGCTGGGGAAGCTGAGGCTCATAGAAATTAACTGATTAGCTCAAGGTCACTTAGGTAGTTAGTGGCAAGAATTGAACTAAAATTCCTGGTCCCATTTTCTTTTGACTTCTGTTGTTTGGTCATTTCAGTCATGTCCAACTCTTTCTGACCCATTTGTTTTTTTTTGTTTTTTTTTTTTTTTTTTTTCAAAGATACTGGAGTGGTTTGCTATTTCCTTCCCAACCTTGTTTTACAGATGAGGAAACTGAGGAAAACAGGGTGAAGTGTCTTGCCCAATGTCACCCAGATAGTAAGTATCTGAGCTCAGATTTGAACTCAGAAAGATATGTCTTCTTGATTCTAGGTCTGGCATTCTATCCATTGTGCAATCTAGCTGTCCCACCCTAGGGCAGTTTTACTCTATTAAAATCAGTAATCCTGATGTTTCAAACCATAGAAAAGAGGCAATGATAATAATGATAATATTGATATGTGTGGATTCACAATTATCAATACCTCAAATGGTGATTTCACTTCTCTATATGCTTTCTCTTCTGATGCAGACCTTTTACCTCTTGGTAGATAGTTTCCTGAGTTGCTATTTCAGAAATATCCATTACCTTGTAGCCAACTATGAGGAGGAACTCTCTGAGCTTCACTACAGTGGTCATATAACTTAAGTCTCAGCCTTATCTCACACAGTATCAATACAATCTGGAAAGCACATTAAAGACCATTAAAGGGGTCCCTTTCTCCATCTCCCCTTCCCCTCATTTAATTTTACTGGGAAGAAACTTTAAATAAGTGACTTGTGCACACAATAAGTGTCATTACACAGAGATTTGAACACTGTTCTTCCTGATTCCAAGTGCAACCTGTATTTTATCCACTATATGCTTGCTAAGTCCAAGTTAGACTTCAGTGGGCATGTTATTTGTTTGAAATACTAAATTGGAAATACAAATTCTTGAGATTTGGGATGGATCAGTTGTACTGAAGATTCTTCTCTATGACCCTGAGAAACCACTGCTTCCTTGCACCAGCTTCTTCTCCTAATAAATGAGATTAGGGAAGCATGATGGCTGAAAATCTAGAGGACACTATGTGCCCAGGGGTATGCCCGAATGCACTAGATGAACATGCAGATATTTGTGCTTTTGTTACACACTGGGCAGTTAGTTTATATCAATAAGAAATATCAGGAACATTTCATCTGAGATAGAAGAAGTTCCCTGTAAATACTCAGGCGCCAGGGTACACTAAAGAGCTAGTGCGACTTTACAAGCTCTGTTAATTTTATTTTCCTCATGAAAAATGTAATGTAAGTCAATTTCCAGGCTCATTCTTTAGATCACTAAAAATTAATACCGTGACAGCGACTTTTTCGTCCTCTAACTGCCTTATAAATGTTCGCTGCCAAATCGGCACCAATACACATAAGCTGAATTAAATCCAGGCACTTGAAACTGCTGATTACTTGGATGACCTATTACAAAAGCAGCTTGGCCTAAATTATAGGGAAGGTGAACAATTGAATTCTTGTTAGCTTAGTGCCCTGAAGAAAGAAGACAATCCATTTTAGCTGAAGCCACAGATTAAAAATTTGTATGTACTGATTGTATTAGCTCCACCATATAATTAGTTGAATGACCTTGAACAAGTCACTTAAGTCTGAGTCTGAGTAAAATGAGGGCGGTGAATGAGATGATCTAAGGCCTTAATATCCTATGTCTGTCATTCCTTTCCTTTAAAAAGCTTTACTTTTCAGCCAACCATCCCCAAAAAACTTGGATATGCTAATTTTCCAGAGGGGAGTAAATGTAGTAAATGCCCTTTCATATTTCAATGGAATAGTTGATGATGCAATCATAGGTCCTGTCTGCTTTTTTGTTTTCCTTTGTTGTTTATTTTCCTTTGTTAAGTCATGTCTGATTCTTCATGACCTCATTGAGGTTTTCTTGGTAGAGATAGTGAAGTAGCTTGCCATTTTCTTCTCCAGCTTATTTTATGGATGGGGAAACTGGGGTAAACAGGGTTGAATGACTTACCCAGAGTCATACTGCTAGTATGTTTGAAGCCAGGTTTGAACCCAGAAAGATGAGTCTTCTTGATTCTAGGCCTGGCACTCTGTCCATTGTATTACCTGGTTGCCCTTTACACACACACACACACACACACACACACACACACATGCCATTTCACTGCTATTTCTCTCTCTCCACATAAATGCATATATATTTGTATGAATGTGTATGTATGCATCCTTATATGTATACATATATACACATTATATGCATATAAATTATCATTTCTATTTTGCAGATAAGAAACCTGAACCTTGAAGAGTATAAGCAGTAGATAAACAGTGAAAAAATATGACCAGTTTTCAAAAGAATTGCAAATCATGCCATGTGTAAGAATGACTTATATCACTAAAAGTAAGATAAATGCAAATCAAAACAAATCTAAAACTAACAAATTGGCAAAGATAATGAAAGATGGGAATAGTGTTGTTGAGGAAATATGGAAAAACGGGCACACCAATGCATTGTTAATAGTACTTTGAATTGGTCCAGCCAGGCTAGAAAGAAATTTGGAATTGTTTAAAGAGAATGATGAAAATGTCCCTGTTCTGTGACAAAGATTCCACTTCAGGACAAACGTCCTCCTGGAGAAATCAATGTCAAAAGGCCTCATATGCATCACAATATTTGTGGCAACAATTTTTGTTATAGGAAAGTACTAAAATAAGAAGATGTCTATTGATGGAGGGATTAAACAAATTATAGTACATAAATATGATGGAATGTTACTCTGATGTTTGAAATAATGAAAATGCTCAAAATGAGAAGTAAGGGAAGATATCTCAGCTGATGCAAAATGAATTGAGAACAAGGAAAACATCTGCTGGATTTCTGTAACAATGTAAATAGAAAGAACAATGACAATACAAAACAATTGAAACTGAATGATATGATATTATCACAATCAAATTTGGTGCATAGACGTAATGAAAGGACACTTCTTTCCACTTTTTAGTAGAGGTAGGGAACCATGGGTTTGGGCATTAAATATTATGTCAGACTTTCTTGATATGTTTGTTAATTTTGCTGAAATTCTTTTCTTCTTGTTTTTTTTTTTCCACCCTTTTATTATAAAGGACAATTTCCTGGGAAATTTGGGGGAGTGATGCAATGAGAAATGTAGGAATGTAAAAACAAAATATTAATATTTTTAAAAACAAAGAAGCTTTTCCATGTTCTATGTGTCATCCAATAATAAGTTGTAGAACTGAAACTTGAACCTAGGTCATCTAATTCTAAGTGCAATGTTCTTTCTACCATATTATACATACATTTCTTATAATGAAATACTATATTAATGTCTCCTTTAGTGTCTACGTCACATTTTTGGTGCTTTGCATATGCTACCTTGTATTGCTACTCATATTTTTGTGTGTGTATCCTAGCTTCCATATTGGAAACCCTAAAGGGATTCTTATTCATCTTCAAATCACCAAAATCTGTCCCAGACTTTTGTACATAATAGGTTGTCAATAAATATATAGTGATGATGCTCATGACATCCTAAGCCAAATGTGTCAAACTCTAGGCCCACAGCAAAACTCCTAATACTAACCTAATTAAAATATAGTTGGGAAATGTTTAACAAAATAAATAAAGATACAATATAACATAGATAATGTTAATTTGTGGTTTTCTTAGTCAATGTGTCACTGGCATGGATTTGTTTCTAGATGCTACCACTAACCCAGGCCACTCATTTTCTTTTTCCCATTCTTCTTTGTGACCAGAAGCATGGTTTTGTTTGGTATCTGTTGCACAGTAATTTTTGATAGTGGAAAATAAGATGCTTCTGTGCAAAGTTAACATGTTTATATGGAGAGAAAATCTTCAAGGAAGGACTCATTAAAACACTTTCCCCCCCCAACTATATTGCTTTCTTTTTTTCTGGTTATGCATGTATATTAATTTTTTTTATTACACATTTCTTTATGAATCAGGTTGGGAGAGAAAAATCAGAACAGAAGGGGAAAACCACAAGGAAAAAAAAAACATTAGAAAAAGGAAAAAAAGTGAACATAGTATGTGTTGATTTACATTCAGTCTCCATAGTTCTCTCTCTGGATGCAGATGGTATATTCTAGAGGTCCTCAAACTACAGCCTGCGGGCCAGATGCAGCAGCTGAAGATGTTTATCCCCCTCACCCAGGACTATGAAATTTCTTTATTTAAAGGCCCACAAAATAAAGTTTTTGTTTTTACTATAGTCAGGCCCTCCAACAGTCTGAGGGACAGTGAATTGGCCCCCTATTTAAAAAGTTTGAGGACCCCTGGTATATTCTATCCAAAATTTATTGGAATTGTCTTGGATCATTGAACCACTGATAAGAACCAAGTCTTTCATAGTTGATCATTGCACAAACTTGCTATTACTGTATACAATGTATTCCTAGTTTCACTTGTTTCAAAAACATTTTCTTATTCAGTAAAACTAACATTTTAGTCCAGTTCCTGGTTTCAGAGTCAAGTTACTGTGCAAATTAATGTTTCTCCCCATCTCATCCCACAGATTACAGAAGGAGTTGAGTCATGAGAGCTTCTGAACTTGACTGGTCCCAGCCCAGAAGTCTGCTTCGATGACATGCTTCATCACTTATATACTGCCTGTGTCACTGTTCTAACTAAAACCACTATCAGCAAAAATCTAATGGCCTGATTTTTAAAGACAAGGTACTATAGCAGAATATATGCTGATTTTGGAGAAAGGGATATTGCTTTTTCTCTTATCTTACTAGCTATTTCCCCCCCATATACATCACTTGACTGCTCTGTGCCTCAGCTTTCTCAGTTGTAAAACAAATATAGTAATACATATTCTACCTAACTCATGGCTTTGATGTAAGGAAAGCATTCTGAAAATTTTTAAATGCTAAGTAAACATGAAAAGGCTTAAAATACTTAGTAAATTTAGTCCAATGAATATCTCCAAAATGAAAGATTTGAGACAGAGTAATGGGAAGTGTTGGATTTAGAATTAGAAAAGAAATAAGTATAAATCCTCACTCCAACATTTACTAAATGTGAATTTGGGCAAATCACTTCATGTTTTCATTTTCTTCTTGAAAAATAGAGAGTTTATAGGGCAGCTAGGTGGCACAGTGGATAGAGCACCAGCCCTGAAGTCAGGAGGATCCGAGTTCAAATTTGATCTCATACACTTAACACTGCCTAGCTTGTGACCCTGGGCAAGTCACTTAATCCCATTGTCTCAGAAAAAAAAAATTAAAACAAAAAAAATTAGAGAGGTTGCATTGGATTCTCAGGTCTCTTCCAGCTCTGAATCTATGAACCAGATTGCATGGGAATAGCCTTTCTTCCTTTTCCTAATGCTTCTAAGAAAGAATGGAGACTTACACTGTGCTTTCGTCTCAGAAAAAAGTAGCAGCATTTTATTTTATTTATTGACTTTCTAAGTCTGAAGAAAAGCCCTCTGCTGGTGATTTAGGGATAAATGTTAATTGAGGAGGAGGCCTATATTTAGAGGTTTGGCTGGGACCGGATGAACACTTCGCCTAAACTGCCAATACAAAGAGTATTTGAAAGTAATATTTTCAAGGCTTAAATAACTTTTTTTTTACCAGAGACTTCTGCAATCTATTTGAATGTTATTTGGACAGAGGTCAATTAAAGTTGCAAAGAGAGGGCATATCCGTGTTTTGTGTCTGTTTGCTGACTTTCTAAGAAGAAGCTGCCAAATTCCAGACAACTGTACATCACCCATAACCATGACAACAAATATACACATAACATTTGTGCATCAATCTCTCACCCCTCCATATCCTTTAAATTCTTGCTGTTATCCACCAGATGGTGCTACTTCCTTAAGATTATAGAAAGTAACAATAATCTTCATTGTTGCTTTTAAGAAATGTGAAAAGTTGAAAATTGTAATAACTATGATTTGAGGTCGCTGATTTAAGCAATTACTTAACTTGTAGTGACTGAAAAAATGCATGCGATATAAATGTATTTATTGTTATTGGGACAATCATGATAGAACTTGTCATCATAAAAGAAGGATTTGTTGTTTTTTTTTTAAAAGCTTCAGGGAATGTGCTGGACTCACCTAACCACTTGTGAGACCTCATTGTTAAATTTTCACTGTGAGCATTTACACTTCAGAAAAATACAGTTGCTACAAATAAGGACTTGATTTATTGTCTTTTTCTTTGTCTAGGATTTTAAAAATGTTAATAATTAAGATTAAATTTTAAAAAATATGTATGCATACCTTCTTTTTTGCCATTACCAAACTTACTATTAAAAATTTAGCAACATACTCCTGTATTGCACTATAAATATTGCTTAAGCTCAGAAGGAGGTTATTAGAAGATTCAAGAAATGAAGTAATTGATAGATTGGAGGACTGGTGACTATCAATCAGATAACAATAACTGGCATTTATCCAGTGCTTTAAGGCTTGCAAAAAGTTTTATATCCATTATCTCCTTTGAGCATCAAAACCCCTCTGATTATAGCCTATCTTATTCTAATCACCTAATACTAGAAATACTATTCATTTTTTACTTTTAGGTCTCTCTTGTGGATTTAGTCCAGAAGGTGGTCCAGGTGGTCACAGTCCTTAATGGAGAGTTGCTTGCATCCATTAAGAGCCTTCTGGACTGAATTTTTATATACCACGGCTTCTTATAGATGCCTGGCTTCTTGCCAATGATCAAACAGGCTTTTTTGTCCTTGAGTCGTATTTTAAAAAAATAAATAAATAAACACTGTTTTCAGAGTAAGAACATAATATCAATAAATACTTCTACAATGCAAAAAACAAATAAACAAACCTTCTTTTCTTTTATTGTTATTTTTTGGTTTTATACTATATTATTTCCATCAACTTGTCTCATCACAAATGCATCACAAATATACACATAGAACCCTTTTTTATAAGAAAGAAAAACATTTAAGCAAAGTACACTGATATGGTTACTCCCTAATTGTATATATTACAATACCTATTTGTAGTCTTCTACCCCTCTACCAAGAGGAATTTGTTTATCAGACTGCCAAGACCAAGTTTGTTCATTATAATTTATCGAGTCTGATCATTCTCTTTTCTAAACTTCAGTGCAGATTTCATAAGATAGAAAATTATGAGCAGTATTTTTCCCTAGTTTTTCTTTTCTCAGCTTGATAGCATATAAAAATATTTCCAAGATGTACAGGAACAGATTTTATTTTTCATTTAAAATATTTGTTCCATCTGTACTTGGGAAAGGAGAGGGTAAAGCTGGTACATAAAATGATAATTTTTGAGGTAACAATACTTCAAATGGATATTATATAGTATCACAGGCTATACACATATATATGTATAACCTGTGATACTATATAATTTTCTTTTTTATATAGTTGGAATTATAACCTGTTTCCCCAAGAATACTGTTTTTATATGGCAACTAGGTGGTACAGTAGCTAGAGTATCAGTCCTAGAGTCAAAAAGACTCATTCAAATCTAACCTCAGTCATTTGCTAACAATGTCATCCTGGGAAAGTCACTTAACCCTGTTTGTCTCAGTTCCTTTCTTATGTAAAACGAGTTGAAGGAGGCAATGGCAACCTACTCCTTTATCTCTACCAAGAAAACCAAACAAATCCTAAAAGAAATCACGAAAAGTTGGACACAATTGGAAAGCAACACAACAACAGCACAGAGACTAAGTCCCTTTTAACTGGGGTCAACAAATCTGAAAAGGGCTTGATACTTCTGTTCCTTCTATAGCAGAACCTAATACTGAGAATTGTGTTAAGTTTTTACTTCTTTAGTAATTTCTTGTTACCCATTGCCTTAATGTATATATCTGCCTATACCCACACATATACATACATACATACAGAAATATATACATATATGTGTGTATCGATCTATAAATAGATCGATACACACATTTATACACACAAATACACACACACATATGATTCCTGTCTTCAGGACATAGATAATTATGTCTTTATCCATAGCATCTATATCTATAGATAGATCTACATGTAGTTGATCTCTATCTCTGTCCTTACATATCCATATATATTTTTGGCTAGCTGGCCATGTCTCTCTCTCTCTCTCATACACAGACACACACAGACACGCAGGAAGAATTGTTTCTAGGATTAATTTATTCCCTTAATCACTAAGAGATCTCTCTGCTTTAGATACAAGATATGTTTTCCATACCTGACTCAGTTCTAAAGAGACTGGCTTCTAATGAAGAAGAGACTTTCTTTGCCTTTTTTCATCCTGTTCATCTCATTAAACCCAGCAGCCTAGGGACAATTTACTAATAGTTTAGGTTGTGATTCATGTCTACAGTATTCCCTCTAAGGAAAAGGAAGAGTATACTCTAGATCAGGTTTGGGGAAGGTATTTATTTTCTACACACAAAAGAAATGATACAAAGAATCCCCTCACACACAAACCCTTCACAAGCATGAATAGAAATATTTAAAAGAGAATTCAGTAACTTGACTTGTAAGTAAATACTACTTAATTCTTCTAATATGTTGCTGGTTGAAATTGATCAGAATATAAAGCAATTTGGGAAGTAGCTAAATAAACATGATTACATTTCACTATGATTCTGCATTGTCCAAACAATTCCAAGTTTTCTGACACACTCTACTCTTCTCTTAATCATTCTGTCTGCTCTGTAATTGACAGTTGACATGGCTGTGTATACTTGCCTTTAAGACCTCACTACTTTCATGGAGTCTTTCCTAATTCTTCAACTGCAAGACATCTCTTTCTTCCCAGATTTTCTTAAAGCTCATAGGGTCTCTTTGTATCTCAGTCATTCAAAAAGTTATTAGAAATAATCCACAACTTTAGCAAAGTTGCTGGTTATAAAATAAACCCACATAAGTCATCAGCATTCTTATATATCACTAACAAAATCCAACAGTCAGAGTTACAAGAGAAATTCCATTTAAAGTAACTACTGATAATATAAAATATTTAGGAATCTATCTGCCAAGGGAAAATCAAAACTTTATGAGCAAAATTACAGACCACTTTTCACAAATTAAGTCTGATCTAACCAATTGGAAAAATAAATTCTTGGATAAGGGAGTAAATATAATAAAGATGACAATATTACCTAAACAATCTATTTATTTAGCCTATACCAATCAAGTCCCAAAAAACTATTTTTGCCTAGAAAAATAACAAAAAATTCATATAAAAACAAAGGTCCAAAACAAGGGAAATAATGAAAAAAAAAAATCAAATGAAGGTAAACACTTAAGATCTAAAATTATATTATGACAGCAGTTACCAAAACTATTTGTATTGCTAAGGAATAGATTAGTTGATCAGTGGAATAGATTAGGTTCAAGGGATAAAACATAACAAAATGAATAGTCTTTGACAAACCCAAAGATCCCACTTTTGGGATAAGAACTTACTATTTGATACAAATTGCTGGGAAAATTTGAAACTAATATGGAGAAACTTAGGCATTGATCCATCAACACATTCACCGATAAAAGGTCAAAATGGGGTTCATGACCTAGGCATAAAGAATGAAATTTTTAAAAGAGGAACACAGGATGTTTTACCTCTAGACCTTGGAAGGGAAGGTCTTTATAAAACAGAACTAGAGATCATTAGTGATCCAAAAATAAAAATTTCGATTATGCCAAACTGAAAAGTTTTGTACAAACAAAACTAAATTCAGACAAATTAGAAGGGGAAGCAGTCAACAAAATATTTTACAGTCAAAGGTTCTGTAAAGGCCTCATTTCAAAATATATAGAAATTAACTCTAATTTATAAAAAATCAAACCATTCTCAATTGAAAAATGGTCAAGGTATAACAGACAATTCTCAGATGAAGAAATTGCGACTTTTCTAGTCTATGAAAAGTGCTCCAAGTCATTATTAATTAAGAAATAAAATTAAGACAACTCTAAAGATACCACTACATACCTTCAGATTGGTAAGATGACAGGAAAAATAATGATGATTGTTGGAGGATGGGAAAACTGGGACATTGATGCATTGTTGGTGGGTTGAATGAATCAACCATTTTGGGAAGAATTTTGGAACTATCTCAAAGTTATCAAACTGTCATACCCTTTATCCAACAGTGTTACTGGGTTATATCCCAAAGAAATTATAAAAGAAGGAAAGGGACCTGTATGTCCGAATTTTTAGCACCCTTTTTTGGGTGGCTAAAACTGGAAAATGAATGATTCCATCAGTTGAAGAATGGCTGAATAAATTGTGGTATAGAAATTATGGAATATTACTTTCTGTAAGAAATGACCAACAGGATGATTTCAGAAAGGCCTGGAGAGACTTACGAACTGATGCTGAGTGAAATAGCAGGACCAAATCATTATATCTTCAACAACAATACTTATGATGACCAGTTCGATGGACCAGGCCATCCTCAGCAACAAGATCCCAACCAAATCATTTCCAATGGAGCAGTAATGCTGAACCAGCTATCCCAGAAAAAAACTCTGGGAGATGACTAAAAACCATTTTAATTCCCAATCCCTATATTTATACACCTGCATTTTTTATTTCCTTCAAAGCTAATTGTACAATATTTAAGTCATTCTTTTGTACACAAAAAACTTTGTCATGTATCTTATTTTATCTAATTTATATTTTTTATTTAACATCTACTGGTCATCCTGCCATCTAGGGAGAAATTGGGGGTAAGGGTGAAAAATTGGAACAAGATGTTTGGCAATTGTTAATGCTGTAAAGTTACCCATGCATATATCCTGTAAATAAAAGGCTATTAAATAAAAATTAAAAAAAAAAAAAAAAAAAGAGTATACTATCTGCAAAATCCTATCCATACCCAAAAAAGAAACTGATTGTGTCTGAATACAGATTGAAGCTCTCTCTCTTTCTCTCTCTCTCTCAAAACTTCATTTTTCTTGAGATCTATTTTATTAGAATGAGAGAACTATGCTTTCTTCCATAATATGACTTATATGGAAATGTTTTACATTAAAAAATAATAATAAAGCAATTATTTGTGGCAAAGAAGCCCAATGAATATAGTATCTGCCAGGCATAGTGCTAAGTGTTGGGGATTTAAAGTCAAAAAATCTACACTCAGGGAACTAACATTCTAATGGGAGAAGCAAATACAAGCAAATATGTGTGAAAATCTAAAAAAAAAAAAAAAAAAAGAAACAAAGGAAAGATATTAGAATTAAGAGAGGTTGGCGTAGGCTTCCCATGGATGGTAGAATTTTTAGATGGGACTTGAAGGAAGCCAGAGAAGCCAGAAGTTAAGATGAGGAGAGAGAATATTCTAAGAATGAGGAACAAATCAAAAAACCCAAACAGAATAGAATTCTTTAATTTTCCTTTGTATCTCATTTTGTCCTGTCTTCCCCACTTATTTGACAGTAAGCTCATTTTTTATGACAAATGATGCTGCCCAGTATCTTGCAAATAATGCATGCTAAATAACTATTTATTTAATTAATTAAAATTTTTTTTTTTTTTTTTGTCAAGTATGTCTTTGAAATTCCAAATCATCTGTGGAAGTTACCTGCCTTTCATCTTTCTTGCTTTTTTTCATAACTAAGGCCTGAAGTTAGGATAATTCTTTGCAAATAAAGACCTCAAATTGAAAAACTGTTTGCTATAATTATGAGTGAACAAATACTCATGTTTTTATCATCCCATCCCATTATTGTTAATATGCTCACCAGAAAAATCCATAGAGAGACAATATGGTATATTTGGAATCATGGAACCTGAATTCAAATCCAAGCTTGACCCTTTACTACCAGTGTAATATTTGGAAAGTCACTTCAGCCCTTGGGAACTAAATGTCCTTGTAAAATTAGAAAGCATAATTAGATAGCCTCTAGGGTTTCTTCTAGCATTAAACGTAGGCTTCTAGGATTTTTATGATAGGAATCTTTGAATCATGACACAAAGAAATCATGACACAAGAAAGAGAACTCGACAAATAATACATGTGTAACCTCTGGCTTTGCCATTACTTGTCTGGCCTTTGGCAAATAGTTCAACTTTGATAGTCCATAAAATAGTTCTTTTATATGATCAAATATAATAAAAATTGCATAGATAAATGAACATGCTTATCAAAAGGAACTACTGAAAAACAGAATCTTGGCAGCTTCTAAAATATAATACATATTAATGAAAATGGTATGTGAGAAATTTTTTTAATGGTTCATTGGAATGGATTTTGGAATCTGGAAATAGTATGTGATTTTTATCTAGCAAATATCTGACAAACAATTATGCTATGATATCATTAATCCTCTTTTAAAAGGAAAAGTGAATAACAATATCTTTACAGGAACCTTGAATAATGAAACAAGATCTTCAAATGCAAGTCTCAGTTAACGTTCTAGAATTGAGCAATAAAGTAACACTCCCTTTCTTTCTGAACTACTCCCTTCATTGATGCAATTAAATGGGGGGAATTCCTAATTTCTACATATATCTTAATCCTTTCTCAGTGGAGAAAGTTATTATGTCTGACTTCAGATTTGTGGAGAGGAGTTTTTTCCAAGGAATTTAGAAAGAGCTTGAGAGAAAAATATTATGTCTTAATATTTTTGTTTTTTAAAATAAAAACCTTTTCTTTCTTAAAAAAAAGGCTCTAAAGTGAGATTTTAAATATACCTTTACACAAACAAGTATTTGGAAGTTTATCTGAACTCCTCAATAAATAAAAATGTAGAGTAGATTTTGGAAGATGATAGAACAAGTCAGAAAATTCCAGCACTTCAGGTTAATGTGGAGCAGTAAAAACAAACTTAGTTGGAGCAGTTGAGTAGTCCTCCCTGAACAACAGAGAAAATCTGAAGAAAGATACTGTAATGTCAAAAGAAACTGAGCAAGACAGAGATTAGAGACCAATTCAATAATTTATTAAATGGAGAGAAATACTGGGACCAATGGATCCCAGGGCTAGACGAGACTATCATCTCAAAGAGTCTAGCCAAGAGTATCGAGACAGCAAACCTTTTATGGGATAACAAGAACAATGACATAATGCAGAGACATAGGTGGGGATAGCCTCATAGGTGGAGGTTACTGATATTCTAATGACATTAAGGAATGTCTATAACACCTTTATCTCAACCATTAAGAGGGGACTGTCATAACCTTACGGCAGAATACAAAATAGGACAAATGGAGGAACTGGTCACCCCATTAAAAGTGACCTTTGGCATTACAATACTAGAAAGGGGTTTGGCTCATATGAAGTATAAATACTTCCAGGCTAGTTCCACTGAAACAAATCAAAGTCCTAGGGTTAGCTAGGTTGGGAAGTACCTCTGCCCCAGCCACAGGAATTTTTACTTCCTAGCCAGTGTGGGGAGTTAGGTGTCTAAGTCAGGAAAGATGGAGGATACATTTGCTGATAAGATATGCCAGGTTCAGCTGTATTGCTAAAACATGGCCCTGGGTGAGAAGGAACCAGTGCACACCTGGTAAGTGTAAAAGCAGTGGGGCAGGGACACTGCTGGCTGTGGGCACTTGGACAAGGGTGGAGTTCTTGGTTTTAGCCCCAGGACTAGAGTGATTAACGCTAAAAAGCACCTATAATTTTTTTTTTTTTTTTTTTTAATGAGCAAACAAAGAAGAAAGACCCCAACCATAGAAAGCTACTATAAGAACAGAGAAAACCAAGATGCATCTTAAGAAGAGATTACTGAAGCAAAAAAAGCTTCTCCTACCCCAAAGAGTAACATCAAATGGTCACCTGCCCCAAAAGAATTCATAAAAGAATTCAAAAAATAATTTAAAAATCAAATGAGAGAGATTGAAATAAAACTAAACAAACAAACAAAAGAACAATCCAAGAAAAACAGGATTATGAAAAGAAAGTCAACAACTAAAAAAGGAGATATAGAATCTTAAGGAGTAAAATGACTCCTTGAAAACTAGAGCTGGACAGGGAGAAGTAGTGAAGTAATAAGAAACCAAGAAATTTTTAAAAATATATGTAAAGAATAAGAAAAATAGAAGAAAACGTGAGACATCTCATAAGAATAACTATTGATCTAGAGAACAGATCAAGAAAAGAAAACATAAGAATAATCAGACTACCTGAAAACTATCATCCAAAACAAAAGAATTTTGATACAATAATATAAGAAATAATTAAATTAAAATTGTCATGTAGTGTTAGAAGAGAAGAAAGTAGAAATAGAAAAAAAAAACTACCAATCACAGAGGAAAATCTATAGTAATATCATAGCTAAATTCTAAAAACCCCAACTCTGAAATCTTTGTTGTGAACAAGAAAAAACCAATTTAAATGTAGTGGAGCCACAATTAGAATTACATAAGACATAGCAGTAGCTACATTAAAAGAATTCATGTCTTACAACACTTTATATCAAAGAGAAAAAGAACTAGGGTTGTGGCCAAAAATATAATATCCAGCAAAGTTAAGTATAATCCTGAATGAAAAAAAAAATAGATATTCAATGAATTGCCAGAAATTTTGGCTTCTCTTACAAAACGACTTGAATTTAATAGAAAATTTGACATATAATATCCAAGAGAAATATGAGCTAAACATCAAAGACTAATTAAAAGGGAATCAATAGGGACAAACATTGTGTGTTTTATGTGTAGAAATGTGGAAATGTAAACCATATGTCTAAAATTATAATTGGTATCAGTAATTTGGTATTAAAAAACAAAGACTGAAGTAGAGCTGAGCATGATGTGATTCTAAAAAGCAAAACTATATAGGGAAAGGTAAAAAAAAAAGACAAGCATAATAATAATGATCAAAAGTAGAGGTAGTAACATTGATCTCAGTTAAAGCTAAAATAGGTTTAATAAAGAGAAAAATAAGGAGATTGTTATATGTCAACCATATTAATCAATATTGTTTTGGATTATTTAAAATAACTAGACAATATTAGGTTGGAATATTGCTATTGTATACAAAATGATGATCTAGTAGATTTAGAAAAAAAGGGAAGACTTGGATTTATGAAGGATGATGTTAATTATCTTCAGAAAAACAGAGAACAGAACAACCATAATATAGCCTTACATAGATGCATATAAATGTATATGTGTATATATATGTGTATGATTATAAATATCTATGTATATATGTATGCATGCACACATATAAATATATGTATATGTGTGTTTGTATGTATAAAATGTGTGTATAAAAAGAGTCCTTTCTTTTGTTCTGCTCTGAACATGGCAAATTTTTTTCTTTTTCTATTTTGTTTCTAAGTTTTAAATTTAAAAATAAATAGGTGCAAATTAAAAACAATTTCACAATAGCAATTTATACTCATCAACTTGGCAAAAAAAAAGTGGCTTAAAAATAAAAAAACTCATTGTTAACAAGACTGCATAGTTACAGAATCTATTACATTGTTGAATTTTTAGCTAGATTGGTGTTAGCTTTTTTGGAATAATCTGGTAATATGTAATGAGAATTATAAAAATTATACCCATTGACCTCATGATGTTACTAAAATGAAGCTCTTAAAATATATTAAGTATATAAATAATTACTATGGAAATATTTATATCTATATAACAGTTCTATTATGTCTATAGATAGATATTATGTATATAAATATGCATATACATACTATATATGTGTATAACTACACTCTTAGCTTCTTTCCCTATTAGCTATCCATGTGATCTTTGATAAGTCTTACCTTATAAATGTGGGGCTCAGTCTCATTATTTGTAGAATAAGAGACCAGATGGTCTCTAAAAATCTCTTTTGCTATATAGTCTGTGTTCTATATCCAATAATAAAACCTAGCAGCAAGTTAAATGTTTGTTTGTGATTGAAAATGCTTAATGATTTATGGAATAGGTAGCTATGGAATGGAATATGATGTGCCATAAGAAAAATGGCAAATTAAATGTATGTATGTGTGTGACCATGATACCTCCTTATATTACAGAAATTCTCTTGGTTTCTTGAGGGTTATAAAAATAGGGTGAAAATTCTAACTAAATGTGAGGAAAGGAAGGACTATATTTCTGTTAAGCAATGGTTAATTCAGCATTGCTAGATGATAATTTTTTCAAAGGATAACAGATTTAGATCTGGAAAGAACCTCAGAGAACATCTAGACAACCAATTAATCCACCAAACCCCAAGCTTTTATTAAGTACATATTATTATATTAAGGGCTGTGACAGGCTACAAAGACAAAATCAAAAAGAAACAATTCTTGCCCTCAGGGAATTTGCATTTCATCATGAAAGACAACATACATTTTAGTGTAAACAAAACAAGTACAAAATAGTTAGGGAGGGAAGATGGATGAGAATGGGGATCAGGAAAGCCTATCTATCTAAATAAGATGAGGCTTAAACTGTGACTTCAAGAGAGAAAGCAAGCATTTCCATTTGAGTAGAAATGAGGAGGGATTTCATTCCAAAGATGGGGAAAAGCCATTTCAAACACAGACCTGACATGGAATACCATGGGTAAGGAACAAAGTTAAGGTCAGTTTAAGTGGATTGTAGTCCAACCTCCTCAATTTATATTTAAGGAAATTGAATTCTAACTAGATATAAATGATGTTATGAGCACAACCTGCTAGTGGCTGCTGGGGATCTAATTCTGACCAGCAGAATAGATCCCTTTATGTGAGAGGATGGTAACAATACAAGGAGATTGAGAGGCTGTTGCATTCTCTGACTTCTCTTCCCTCTTGACTCCAATTTATTTCATTCCCAATTTACAAGCAGCATCTGCATCAGTAAAGACTGATATGCAATTCCTTCAGGAGTGTTATGATTCACAGCTGTGGGGGCTTTCAGATAATCTACCTGCCCCTTCACACCTAAGCATGGTTCTTAATAAAATGATCTGCCCAAAGTCACAGTGGTAGCAAGTAACAGAGGTGGATCTGAATCCAGATTCTCTGATTCCAGAATTGGGACTCATTCCATTATGTCATTCTGCCTTCTTCCTATGACTTATGAAAATCCTCTACCAAAGTATAGAGAATGTGTTTTGCATCCGTGAAGGAATATGCACATTAATGAAATTATAGCCTTGTAAAGTATGAAATTTCGAGAAATAGCAAGAAATATGGATATACTTGTTTGAAATTATGTAAAGTTAAAAGCAGAAATGTAAGAGCATACAGATCAACTTCAAGGATATAAAGCAAAAAATAACAAAGCATTTTGTGCACAAGTAGAAAATGATCAAAAGGGGGCATAGACTTCATTTGTTGGTATCACATATGTAATGCATGTGTATATCTTTAACTCTCCTTATTTTCTCTTTTTTGATTTATTTATTGAAAAAATAAAATGGACTGTTTTGGGTTGGATAAATTATGGGGGACCTTTTGGTTTTTATATATTCATCAGCCCTCATGCCAGTCTACCTACAATCTATTTCACAAGATGATGGGCATGACTTAGATTTTAATTTATAAAAAAGCTATCAAGCTCCTTGGTGACAAACTCTCTAAATACAAGATTCTATTCACCTTTGCTCATTAATCAATAATTTTAATTCTTTATGGAGTTTTCATTTACATTTTGGTTTATCTTTTTGTAGTTCTATATTATTTATCTTCTGTATTCAGGAAGCTCTTATCTGGTGTTCAATTAAATACAATATATAATACAATACATATGTGTGAATATAAATATGTATATATACAGAGAGCACTAACAGCCTGTGTGTATAAATATATGTATGTATGTATATATACATATATAAAGAAAATTAATAGTCTATGTGTAAATCTATCTATATATATATTTAGAGAACTATTAGTCTCTGGGTAATTATGTATATATAAATGAATATGGAGGGAACTAATAGCCTATGTGTAAATTTAAGTATGTAGATGGAGAGCTAATTGTTTGTGTGTGTGTGTGTGTATGTGTGTGTGTGTGTGTGTGTGTGTGTGTATCTAGGTGGCTAAGCAGATTGAAGGTTGGGTCTGGAGTCAAAAAGAATTGAATTCAAATCTGGCCTCAGGTACTTATTAGCTGTGTCACTTAAATCTGTTTACCTCATGTTCTCTATCTGTAGTATGAACTGGAAAAAAGAACTGTCAAACCAATCCAGTTTGTTTGCCAATTAAACTCCAAAAATTAGGATCATAGAGTCAGACACTGAAAATCACTAAACAACATGCTTGTATGTATTATATATGTACGTTATCACTTTACTTCTTTAGTATCCAGTTAATTTATATATGAGAAGACTGGACCAGATTCTCTATAAAGTTTTGAAATTCTATAGTCCTATATTGTCATATTTTATCTGATACTCCTTTATAAGCAGGCCTAGAATAATTTCGCCTTTTCCTCTTTAAGTTTGCTCTGCAGATTCATAATCTCTTAGAAGTCAGTTATAGTACTCATGTTTTGAGTTTCTTTTGCTTCTGCAATTTCTATTTCAAGTTATTTTTCTTCTGGATGCAATAGTTGAGTCTAAATTTCCTTTATTTTGTATGCTAATCAAGAGTAGCTTTGTTTTATCTTTATTAGAGATGAAAGTGAAGATTCTATCACAGTCCTGGGTACTGCTGTATAGGATAGGAATACAATTAAGTGATAAATATGATGGACTGGAATCCATTTTCTCACATATATATCACTATGCTTATTTCTTACTATTTACTGTGAGAATAAAATAATTCATTTTTTATATATAGTATTTTGCAAGTTAATTTTAAAGAAAATTCACAAAAATGGTTACTAGATTTCTTACTAAAACTCAAATAAAAGAAAAATTGTTCTCTTGATATGCTTAAATAATTTGAAATAAAATAGTTTGTTGAATTGATCATATAGATTTGCAATGGTGCTTTTTGAAACTCTCCTAAAATAATTAAAAATTTTTGACTATCAATGAATAGTTCCCATTAAGAAACTTCTCTTCAATTTATGGCCTGGGGCAAGGAGAATTCAATGATTTACTCAGGGTCACACAACCAGTATGTCAGAAGCTATATTCAAATGTGGATTTTCCTAACTCCCAATCCAGCTTTCTTATCTACCATGCCAGACTGGCTCTGCAATATCACAAATTCCATTAATTGGTCAAATATTGCTTAAAAAAAACCCAAAACAAAACAGGATAATTCACAGTATCTGACACGATAAGTGCTTAATAAATGTATTTTGAGTTTTGGAACTCTACTGCTTTTACTATGGCCCGATAATTAGTAAAATGATTTCTTAATACCTCATTTGTTTTGAATAATTGTAAATTTCAATATGTTCCTTGAAAACCTCATGGATATCCCTGCATTCAAGTTATCTCTCTTCTTGACTGGTTTACCTTCAAAATATTCTTACTTTTTTTTTTGGTATGTCAATAGTCATTTGTGAAGTCATTATTCTTCCTAATTGCTCCATTTCTTTTTAATTCTTTTGTTAAAAGGCAATTCAGAGAAAAGTTTATCATTTCAGATACACTTTAACCAAGTTTCAATTCATTACAGGAGGCCCATTTTTCTTAGTTTATTCTTCTGATACATTGAATGGTTGTTTACAATGATTCTGAGTCAGTTAATTTATTCAGAGATTTTTTTATTCTTATCATCACTTTTTTTTTTTTTGCCTACAAATTGACTTTGTGCTTTTTTTTTAATCCCTTTCCTTTTTTTCTGAGTATAGTTTCTTTCCCTGAATATATTACTGTCCTTTTTAAAGGTATTCTTCAGAGTTGTTTTTTTAAACACTGTTCTTTATTAAACAAATTTATCACCTGCTGTGAGCCAATTAGAATGCACTAAGGATTTCTCTGCCTTGTAGATTCTTAACAATTCTTCCAAGCATACAGACTCTCTAAGCATTTTAATTCCTAAAGTGTTATCTCAAAAAGTAAGACTGTTATACTTCCCTTAATGATTATGTGAATCTGTTTTCCCTTCTCACCTAGGTTGCAAACCCCTTAAAGAGCAGGTTTTTCTGTCATCTTTTACCAATTGACCCCTGTCCTTTTCAGACTAATAGGAAATAGCCCTACTGTGAGCATAGATTAAACAGCAGGTTGAATTAAAGGCTGTTACATAGCGGCAAAATAACAAATACATAAACCCTGAAACTAATTTTTCTTTCATCCACTCCTGTTTTTCAGTAAGATTTTGAAATTACTCCCCACCTGTTCAAATGTGGAAACGTTTTTATTCTCTCCTGCTCTTGCCTCCCTGTGGGAAGGAATTGTAGTAGAAAGAAAAAGAATTTTTTAAAAAGAAAAAGTTTTATTTATACCTTTTGTTTTGACATTCTGGATAGACACTGCTATGATCCTTTATTTATTTTTTCAAATTTTCTATTTTTTCCTCTCAAAATTAGTGACAAATGAGAAGGGAATAAATATTATGTTATTTTTCAGTTATTTCTGACCCTTTATGATCTCTTTTAGGGTGCTCTTGGAAGAGATACTAGAGTGTGATTACCATTGCAATCTCCAGCTCATTTTACAGATGAGGAAACTGAGTCAAACAGGATAAATTGTTATGCCCTGAATAAAATTATGGCTACTCCTACCCTCATTCCTTGCCATTAGGAGTGGGAGAATTGAGTTAGGAAAAAACCTTGACATAACATTGAGTCATAAACTCCAGGTGCTTTATCTCAATCCTTGCTGGGATAATTTCACCTTCTTTTGATTATTGCCCCTTGCCTTGTTGTCTCCTGCCCTCAAACTTCTTATCTTGACCCTTATCCTGTCAGGATTAAGTTATGATCCTCTCTTGGAATTATGGCTTGTCCATCCATCCAATGTCCTCACCTTCCCCACCTCCCCCATCTGTCTTTGTTTCTCTTATCAGATTGTATGTTCAGGTTATGCATCCAGTTTAGCAACCCAACAAAAGTTCCCTGACTTAGTTCCTCAGGGCTGAATGATTTTGAACATGAGTTCCATTTGGTCAGCTAGTCTAAACTCTCCACATTAAACGATTAAAAACCAATCTATGTCTTCCCTCAGTTTCTCTGGCATTACAAAGTGAATTGATTAATTTAAACGATTAATTCATTTGAACTAATAAAGTCAAGTCTTCCTTACTCTAGGCTTGGCACTCTATCCACTGTGTCACTTAACTGCCTTCTTAATTTTAGTTTACTTTAATCTTATTTCCATTATGCCATAATTTATTCACAGTAGATATAGAGGCAGGCCTGGAGTTCAGGCCTGAATTAAACTTAAAAACACTTATTAGCTATTATAAGTAGTCAAGTAATTTAATCTGTTTGTTTCTGTTTCCTGGGATAATAATAGAACTTTACTTCCCAGAATTATTGTGAGAATCAAATGAGATAATTATTGTGAAATGCTTAGTATAGTACCTGGCATAGAATAAGTGCTATATAAATGTTAGTTATTATTATTATATTCAATCAGGATTCTATTTTTCCCTTAAAATATGACATCCTTCTTAATTAAGTTATACTACAGAATTCCCTCTTGCCTTCTTCTACTATTCCCATCCCTGGGTTTTGGTCTCTCAAGCCATGAAAGCTGTCTCCAATATACTTGGTCATTATAGAACTCTGAAAGCTCTAATAACTTGGTTCTTCTCCCATTGTTGTGCCACAGTTCTCTTTTAATGTCCTGACCCAGTTTCTCTAATTGTCCTATTTAGTTACTCTGCCTCAGGTTATAACCATTCTCTCTTAATGTTTGATAGGATGAAGGTCTTATATCTTAGACCTTAAGCTATAATCATTCCCTCATAATGTTTGATGTTCTTTATCCATTTTAGACATCATTAGACTATCAGGAGCCTCTCCAGTATCTTCCTCCATTATGTCATTCTCATCCTAGGTTCCTCCTCTCATTAGGTCCTCCCTATCCAGGTACCTCCCCTATTATGTCATTGGTCTTGTTACTCTATAAAAGAATCTTGTATCTGACATTCACTGCTGGATTCTTGGAGATGATAGTCTCATTCAGTTCTGGGACCAAACCATGGATCCATTTGGTCCCAGTAAATCTCTCCCTTTTAAATAAATTATTAAATTGTTCTCTAAACTCCATCTTGTTCAGTTTCTCTGGCATTACACCATCAGATAGTTGACAAAATGCCATCTCTTAGTTCTCTTCTCCTGATGATTCAGACTCTACTGAGAACCAAAATCCTCTGTTCTGTTTTCTTTCCGAACTCTTCCCTAGAAATGTTAGTCCTTTCTCTCTTTGATTGAGAAAATGTCATATCAACATGGCCTGAGACCATTAAATTATATCAATGAACATCTGGTTTGATTCTTAGGTCTTTTAGCTAACCAAGTTTTGGGGACAGCTTCTTTGCCTTTTAATGAAAGAACTAACCCAACCTACATAGTGATTAGGGTGAATAAGAAAGACTCTGCTAGATATTGATCCTATTATAGCCCCTCCATTTTGTTTTCCCTGCTGTCTCTCCTCTCTTCAATCTACCCTCCAAACACTTAACAAAATAATCTTCCTAAAGCAAGGTTCTGGTCATGTCACTTTTCTGCTCAGAGAACTTCATTGCATACTGTCTCTGGAATAAAATGGAGATTCTTCAGTCTGACATTAAAGCAAGAAAAAAAAAATTGTGTGCTCTGCTGTTTTGGCCCCAAGCTTGCCAGAGACAAATTTATTAATTCAATTAATTCCAATTCTAGTCATCTCACTTAGAAAAAGAAACTCATCTTGCCTTTGAAAATCATTTTTGCAGAACATTTTGAGTTACAATTGATATTTTGTTCAAACAAAACCAATTTTTTTAATTAGATAAAACACAGCTATGGAGGCCAGGTGAAATTACAATTATAGTTTTGATTATCATATAGACAGATTATCACATAAAATGGTGGCACACCTAGATCTTCTATCAAGAGTTGAGTCTATCAAGGGAAGGAAGAGTCTTAATTCCAGGATACCACCCTAATTTACTTCCCAGGAACTAGAGTTGCCTCTTAAACTTTGATCTAGTTCCCACTTAAAAAAGGTGCTTGTTAAAGCCAAAAAATTTTCAATATAGGGTGGAGTATGCTGGTAAATGTTTAACAATAAGCTCTCTAAGGGGCAAAAAAGTATGGATGGCATGCTTTTGAGATTAGTCAGTTTACTCAGTAGTTAATGAAAGTTTATTGATATTTCCCATCACTTTCTTAAGTCTAGCCAATCAGCAAAATAATAAGCCAAATTTTTAGTTTGCTGATTTTGAAATATAAATGTTCACACTGAAACTTTATGAATCAGTTCTTCCCATTGGATTTGAGCTAGTTCTAGCATAACCCTAACTACAGGCTATTGTTTTGGAACTGATAATTAAAGAATGAATGATACCAGTTTCCAGTTCAGGTGGGAATTACTGAACTTTGCTTCTATTGCTCTGGGAGTTTCAGCTCCATAGAACAAAATGCCCTTCTCAAGTTAAGCTCATCACTTTAATCTTATCACTCTGTTGCTACTTGAAGCTTTGATTGACCCCAACTTCCTCAGCCTTCTCTCTCCTCTGATTGGTGACCTGGAAAATAGACCAAACTCCTCCCAATATCTTCCTTTGTAGAGAGCAGATACTGGGTTCTCAATTACTTGACTTTGAGTTGGCTGCTCTACTTGGTAATTACTCCATAGACTAGTACCACCTACCTCCAAGTATCTGTACTCCAAGGCCTTCCTGCTTCCTTTTGTGTGTTGTTTTTGCCCCATTAAATTGTACATTCCTACAAAGCAGAGACTGTCTTTCTTTTTATTAGTTGTAACAGCCTCAGCACTCAGCATAATTCCTGGCACATGGTGGATCCTTGGTAAATGCTTATTGGATAGTAAGGACTAAGAACTTCAGACTAAAATACTGACCTAGTATAATTTTGTAATATAGATCCTTAAGAGAGAATGTCAAGTCTTTCACAGTTGATCATCATGTTACAGTATTGCTGTTCACAATGATATCCTAGTTCTTTTCAGTTCTCTTTGCATTAGTTCATATAAGTTTTACCATTTTTTCTTTTTTTTCCCTGAAAATACCCCTCTTGTCATTTCTTGTAGTAAACAGTATTCCATCCCAATCATAGGCCACAACTTGTTCAGCTCCAATTGTTGGACAATTCTTTGCCAGCACAAAAAGCTAATTTACTTTTTGGTTTTTTATGCTATAAATATTTTTGTATGTATAGGTCCATTTTCTTTTCCTTTGATTTCTTTGACGTACATATTTAATAAGGGTGGTGCAATGGGTATGAACAGTTTTATGGCTCTTTAGGTAAGATTATGTTGTTATGACGAGTGGGTTTGTATGAATTCAAACTACTTTCTTTGTAGGTTAATCCATTGAATTTACTCACTCTAGCAGTGATTTAAAGTCTGGATCACTGGGTAAAGTGTTATTAACAAAAAGGTAATTAAGTTCCTAGCTGAGAAGGTTTCACTTCTTTTATGTATCTTTCTATAAATCAGGGACTCTGAGTAGTACTTGCCATTATTCTCCTCAAAGCATCAAACACCATAGAAAAACTTCAAAATTAAACACAGATGAATAATAATATTATTCATAAAACAACATTATAAACAACCATTTTTTTTCCAACTGGAGGAGTTAGGAAATTATTATGAATACATTATGAAAGAGGCAATAAAATTCTAAATAAAGAGAATATTATCTTGAAGCAAAAGTGGCAATCACTTAAGTCTACCATTTCCTTAAGTTATGTATAGAAGTCAGTTTCTGTGTGATTGTCTCTCTCTGTCTCCTTTGTCTCAAACATAGATTCCACTCTTCTCCAAATTTCAAGAAGAGATTTTGCTATTTGGTGCTAAAAATCCTAAGGCTAATAAACAGAAACATCATCAACTCATAAATGCCCACTCTATAGCCTAGACAAGGTAGTAAACTTTTCCCTCTCAGTAAAGGCTGTATGTTATGATGCAAATCCTTATTTTTAATTCAAAGTTTCTCTGATGTTCATTTTAATGTGGTTTTTACCCATATAAACACATTGATTGCTACATCAATTGATTCTTTCTTTCACTTAAACACTTAGAGGCCATCATAGGATTATTAATTGATCTAATTTTTAATATTGGTTTGTCTCAGGGAATAGTGAGACCCCAGGAGAGAAAGAAAAATGGGGAATGGCTCATTGATGGAACAAGCATAACACAAACAGTATTTATTAAGTTTTCTGTCTTATAAGGATATGATTTGTGGTGCCACAAAACAATTACAATATGCTCATATCATGTTTCTATGTCACATTCTTGTAATATTCAAACTCTTTTACAATGAAAAAGTTTGAATTTTGCAAGAATTATCAGCATGTGACACAGACATGATATGAGTGCATGCTGCTGGAAAAATAGTGCAGATAGACTTGCTTAGTGCAGGCTTGCCACATATTAAAAAGTGCAATATCCGTGAAGCATAATGAGGTATTCCTGTATTTACCTTTACATTGAACTGATTTTTCTCTGTAATTTTCACATTCTTCTAATAAATTGATCTCAAAACAAAAGAAAAATAAGACCTAGAGAAATTGAATGATTTGCCCCAATGAAATTTTGTTATTAAATGCCAGTGCTGTGCCTCAAACCCAGATATCCTTACTTTAGATCCAGTGTTCTTTCTATGGCAATGTGATGCCCATGCATTTATCCCTAAGGTTCATTTATGATGAACCAATCATCTTAATGTTTGTCATCTTGACAAAATATTGATAGGTACTTCCTCAATTACATCTGGATTTTGTGTTTATCAGAATAGTTGAATGACACAAATGTTAAGAGCTGAATGAGTGGGATGAAAATGTAAATGTCTAATCTTTTTTTTTTTTACCCCTAATTGTGCTCAGTCTAGTGTTGGGTACATAATAGATATTCAATAAATATTTTGAAATTAAATCATATGACTATTTAAACATCTGGAAATCAGAAAAGGAAAATGAATAAGCCATAAATGAACCATCAAAGAAAAACAATTTAGGATTAGAGGAATTCCCAAATGAATTCTATCAAATATTAAAAGAAAACAATTCCTAAATCATATAGATTATTTGTGGTAATAATAAAAAAATGTCTTCCCAAAATCTTTCTAAAATCAGAATACTGTTTTTATATCTATATCAGAGAAAGGAAAAATAGAGGAAAAAAAACATAGATTGACATCTCTCATGAATATTAATGCAAAAAAAAATTTAACAAGCAGGCTACAGCAACATATCACAAAGATTCTTTGAACAAATTAGATTTATGCCAGAAATTCAGGGTTAATTCAACTTAAGAAAGATTATCAATATTAATAATAAAACCATATAGTTATATCAATAGATGCTGAAAAGGCTATTGATAAAATGCAGCACTTTTCTATTAAAAACTCTACACATACTACTGGGCTTATATACCAAAGAGATCATAAAGAAGGGAAAGGGATCTGTATATGCACGAATGTTTGTGGCAGCCCTCTTTGTAGTGGCCAGAAACTGGAAACTGAGTGGATGCCTATCAATTGGAGAATAGCTGAATAAATTGTGGTATATGAATATTATGGAATATTATTGTTCTGTAAGAAATGACCAACAGGATGATTTCAGAAAGTCCTGGAGAGACTTACACAAACTGATGCTGAGTGAAACAAGCAGGGCCAAGAGATCATTATATACTTCAACAACAATACTATATGATGACCAATTCTGATGGACCTGGCCATCTCTAGCAATGGGATGAACTAAATCAGCTCCAATAGAGCAGTAATGAACTGAACCAGCTACACTCAGTGAAAGAATTATGGGAGATGACTAAAAACCATTACATTGAATTCCCAATCCCAATATTTATGCATTTTTGATTTCCTTCACAGGCTAATTGTACAATATTTCAGAGTCTGATTCTTTTTGTACAGCAAAATAACGGTTTGATCATGTATACTTATTGTGTATCTCTCACACTTACTATAGTATCCATAATAGTAAATGGATAAAGACATAATGAGTGCAATCATATGACTTAAGTGGACTGGAAAAATACTTCTTCCTCAATCCCTAGCTAAGCATAATAAAAAAATCAACAAATTCTCCATAAGCAGCTGAGAGAAGAGTTGTAACCTTACATCATTACATGCTTTATGATCCAGTTGGAATATTACTTTTTAGGAAGCAAGAAAACATGATCCTGAGTGGTTTTGGAAGGTTTTCCTTGAATGGTTGGCACAGGAAAAGGCCAGGATTCTACATTTCCAGTTTACAAGCAGAGGCATTAAATAGGATTAAGAATTACAGGTATTTCCTAGAGTTCCCAAACCTCAGTTCTTTCACAGAACAATATTTTGCAGTTTTAGAAAATAATGGACTTCAAAGGGTTTTTCATATTTATTCTAAGTCTGAATAGGCTTCCAGTTGAGTTTGGCATATTCCTGGAGGCTTTGGCTAATCCTAGGCTTGAAACTAGTATTAGAGTTTTGTTACATTATTAGAGACATTTTTGTGGTCTGAGTCATGTCTTGGTAAAGAATACAATACTATGAGGAGAAATGCATTTAATAGAAAACAACATGACCGAATTTATCACAAAACTATTCACTACATGTGGGTAGCATAAGCATTAAAAACAAATCCATAAAACCTCATGCCAAGTTACCATTTCCATTTTGTAACAAAGTCTAACATTACATAGTTTTCTTGGAATGAGATGAAATAAGAACTCTCAAGTGGGTTTTAAAGGAATTTTGGCACCAAATCTAATTTATTGTCAAATTGGGTAATCTGATTAATAGCATTGTCAGTATGCCACTGTGTAGCTTAAGGAACTTGTAGAGAGCAAAAAAACCTTTTTCCACTTGTCTACCAAGTAGAGACTTTGTTAAACCCTCTGGCCTATTAACCCTTTCCCTTCCCACTCTCCATTCATCTACCAATGTTTTAATTTTAATGTACTTTTGATTTTCTTGCTTTTATCGTCAATGTTAGAAAAAGTGATATCAAGTAATGATCACAGGGCTAGAGCTGATTAGCACATTAAAGGCTTTATAATTCCATCTAATTTTCCAGATAAGGAAATTTAGGCCAATAGGGGCCTGAGATCATAGGGCTAGAGTAAGTGTCAGAACTCAAAATTCAAACAAGTCCAGAAGATCCAAATTCAAAGAACTTTGCACTGGGACATGTTACCTCCCTGACTGTGTAGCTACATAGAATGTTTACTTCTCTCTCTGCAAAATAAAACCAAGGCTAGATGAATCCACAATTGCTGAGGGATGTTCTGCCGATCTAAGGAGTATAAAAGCATGTGTGCTTAGCCTTACTCTAACCAGCCAGTTTTTAGGGCTGCAGTCTGAGAGATAGAATGGGGGAATGGATAGAGAAATGTTCTTGAAGCTATGAACACATGGATGTCTTGTCTCTAATTTATTGGCTATCCCTTCCCTATACTTAAAACATTCACTTTTCTCATCTCCACTTTTTAGAATCTCTCCTAAATTACTGATGATCTTTTATTGACAAATTTGAATGTCCTTTTCATCATCTTCATTCTCCTTGACCTCTCCATTGATGATCACTCTTCATCTTGATACTCTCTTCTCTGTAGGTTTTCAGGACACCATTCTCTCTTCCTCCTACTTATATGCCTCTGTCTCTTTTGCTTGATCCTCCTCCAAATTACAGCTTCTAACTGTAGATCTCCTCAGAGTGTCTCTCCTGGGCCCTTTTCCTTTCTCTCTCTCTATTACTTTACTTGTATTTCATCTCATTCATATCTTACCAGCTCTCCTGGATTTTATTACCATTAAATCTACCTCTGTCCCAATCTCTCTATTGATTTCCTATCTCACACCTTCAAATGCCTTTCAGATATCTTGAACTGGATGTCTAGTAAAAATATGAAACAAAAATTCAAAACAATAATCAGTATCTTTTCCCCTAAAACCTTCCCTTTCTTGCCCCTTTTCCCTATTATTATAAGGCACATAATCATCTTCCCAGTCCTTCAGATTTATAATCTTGGAACTATCTTGGATTGAGCATTTTCCATATCCAAGTTGTTGTTGAGGACTGTTGATTTCACCTTTGTAACATGTCTCCTTTATGCCCTCTTCTCTTTTCTGACAGGACCACTCCCCTAGCCAAGCTCTTATTACCTCATGCCTTGATAATAGCATGCTTCTGGGTTTGCCTGCTCCATTCTCTTCCCACACCAGCCCAATCTCCACTAAGTGGAGCCCCTAAAATGACCCCCTAGGCACTAAAATGATTTTCCAAAAGTACAGGTTGGACCTCATCACCCTCCTACTCAATAAACTCCAGTGGCTTCATATTGCCTCTAGAAGCAAACAAAATGCTCCATTTGGCATTCGAAGACCTTAATAATCTAGCTTTCCCTTACCTTTGAAATTTTCTTACACCTTATTCCTTATCATATATTCTTCCATCCAGTAACACTGGCCTCGTGTCCATTTCATGAACAAGACGCTTCATTTCTCAGTTCTGGGCATTCTCTCTGGCAAACCTTTATGTCTGAAATGCTCTCCTTCTTCAACTCTGCCTACTACAACTAAAATCCCACTTTCTGCAGGAAGCCTTCTATAACCATTCTTAATCTCATGGCTTTCCCTCTTTTAATTATTTCCTATTTACCATGTATATAGTTTGTTTTGTGTGTATTTATTTGCAATATATTTTTCCCAATTAGATTGTAAGCTTCCTGAAGGCAAGGACTATCACTTTTGCCTCTTTTTGTATCTCCAGTGCTTATTGTATTGCTTGCAAATAGTCAGTACTTATTGATTGATTGAAGGTATGACACTGAATGGCTTTTCTACTTTATATTCCTTTACATTCCTTCCATTTCCCTTCCCCAAGACAGCAAGCAATTTAATTTAGGTTATACATGTGCAATCTTGTTGACATATTTCCACATTAGTCATATTATAAAAAAAGAAACAGAACAAAAGGGTATAAAAAAACAATAAAAAAGTGAAAATGGTATGTTTTATTCTGCAATTGGGTTCCATAGCTCTTTCTCTGTTAGTAGGTAGCATTTATCCATTATTAGTCTTTTGCATTTGTCTTGAATCATTGTATAATCACACAATGTTGCTATTATTGTGTGGTTCTCCTGATTCTGCTCACTTCATTCAGCATCGGTTCATATGTCTTTCCAGGTTTTTCTGAAATTTGTCTTCTCATCATTTCTTATAGCACAATAGTATTCCATTACATTCACATACCACAACTTGTTTGTCATTCTGTTGATAGGCATTCCCTCATTTCCAATTCTTTGCCACCACAGAAAGCTACTGTAAATATTTTTGTACATGTAGGTACTTTTACCTTTTTTTAATGTTTTGACCATTTTGGAAAACAATTTGGAACTATGTCCAATGGGCTATAAAACTGTTCATACTCAGCAATTCTACTACTAAACCTATACCCCAAAGAGACCAAAGAAAAAGTAAAAAGAAAAGGATAATGATGAGCAGGTGGATTTCAGAAAAACGTGCAAAGACTTATATGAACTGATATGAAGTGAGCAGAACAAGGAGATCCTTGTACACATTAATGGCAATATTGTATAATGATCAAATGTCAATGACTTAGCTATTCTGAGCAATACAATGATGTATGAAAAATACTATTCACCTCCAGAGGAAGAACTGAGGAAGTCTGAATGTGGGTTGAAATATACTTTTTAAACTTTATTTTTCTTGTTTTTTTTTTTTTTTTTTCTTTTTCTCTAGCATGGCTAATATAGACATGTTTTGCATGACTACATATGTATAATTTATAACAAATTGCTTGTCTTCTTAAGGAAGGCATGGGGAATGGAGGTAGGAAAGCTGAAACTCAAAAATTTTAAAAATGAATGTTAAAAATTGTTTTAAATGAGAAAAAATGATTTAAAAAAAGAAAAAATGGGTGAAATTTTGATAACCATTTCAGATAATTGTGGATATTCTTTTTGAATTATACTAAAACTCAGTAAATAGTAATTTCTTAAAGGTTAGTTTCAATGTGGACTCTAAAATCATATTAATATATTTTTAGTGTTATGTTACATTAAACATTGTTCTACCTTGTACTTTGAATGAACCTCACAACCATGCATGATTTTATTATATTAGTCTTTTGGAAAATATCAGGTCATCCAAATGTTGATATATTTAATTTGTACAATGCAAAAAAAGTCACATTAATTAAGATCACAATCACATCAGAAAAGTCTTGGAGGTTGTCAGCATCATGATGGCCAAAATAGTTTTACAAAATTCCATTTTTGTCTCAAAAGCTCAAGTTGTATCATGGGCAACAAATACTGACAGTTGTTTTCCTTGGAGTGAATATCTCTTTGTTAATTTTCAAGAAAACTTTTGCTAACCTGATATATGAAAATATGTTTTGCAAGACTATACTGTTTGCCTTTTTAAAGGGTGGAAGGGAGGGAGAGAATATGAAATTTAAAATTTTTAAAATGAATGTTAAATTTTTTTAATGTACACTTAGAAAATATTTAATGAAAGAAATAAAAATATATTAAAAAGTAAAAAAGAAAAGAAAATGTTTGATAAATGCCCAACTATATATATATATATATATATATATAGTTATATATAACTATACTTTGTCACTTACTCTTTCACATACAAATAGTGTTCCATGAAAGAAGCTCCTAATTCAAACAACTTAAGCAATTGTAATAAAGACTTTCCCTAGAGACAACCAGTGTACTTTTGTTTGCAGCAATAATGAAGACTTCCTATTTTATCACACTGAATATTAAAAAGATATATACTCAAAGGTACAGATTTAATAAAATTAATAATTTTCATTATTTCATCCAGGACATTCTTATATGAGGTTTGTATTTCTTTTTTAATTTTATTGCAACAGCATGACAATGAAGAGTATGATAAAGATTTGTTCAGTTTGGTATCATTGTCTTGATTCACACAGGTGCCAGCAATTTTAATGACCCTTGTTTTAGTACTCTCAGTATAAATGTTAACACAGTTGTGATAGGGAACCCTGAAATTGTCTTTGACTTTTGGGGTGAGCCCTGAAACTCTCCTGACAGGGATCCACCCTTGGGGCAGTTAAGTGGTTTCATTAAGATTGGCCCAGGACCACTCCCTACTTAGCTCAAATTTAAGTGGTCTCATTTAGCTGGAGATCTGGACCACTTATTTCTATTCAGTAAATACACCTTCTATTGAGCTGAAAATTAATCTAGGACCACTCCTACTTAGCTCAAACTTAAGTGGCTTTATTCAATTGGAAATTTAGGCCTGGGGCAGTGACAACATGGAAGGAATTTCATTCAATTGAAATTTTAGTCTCAGATTTCCAATTTAAAGGGCAATTTGGGGGCTCATTTCTTTGTAGAAGCATAAAAGTAGGAATCATGCATAGCTGCCTGCCAGGACTCCTACCCACTGTGAAG
This sequence comes from Sarcophilus harrisii, assembly GCF_902635505.1. Taxonomy (NCBI): domain Eukaryota; kingdom Metazoa; phylum Chordata; class Mammalia; order Dasyuromorphia; family Dasyuridae; genus Sarcophilus; species Sarcophilus harrisii. The sequence continues at coordinate 171,239,370 of NC_045430.1, forward strand.
ACATTCTCTTTTCAGCGTTAACCCCTTTTTATCATTCTGCCAGGATTTCTCATTTATCTGTCAGTCTCATCAAAAAAAACTGACTTCTCAGTGCCAATAAACTTCTTTTTGCCAGTCTAATATTTCAGTTTTGTGAATTCTTTCATGTTGGACCTGTGCTGACCAAAGAGGGGTTCCCACTACTCTCTGAACTGCCACTAACCACATCAGTTGTTTCAGAATAATGCCCAAGATACAAAAAAGTTAGTTAAGACTTCTAATATTTCAGCACTCCTTGTGTTTGTAGCCTAATCATTCTTGTAAAAGAAAATCTTTGGTCATTAGTTGGTGCTGTTATTGGAAGAAAACAAGCAAAGCAGCAAGTAATCCATACCATTTGTAAGGCAAAGTACCACTCCACAGATGAGATATTAATTCGGTCTTCATGAATCCTTAACTCAGGGATTTCTCTGAAAAACTCCATTCTGTACTTGTGAGAATATGATGGCACGAAGAAAAAATCAAAGATCTTAGCATTATTATAAAAGTAGCTTTGATTCTATGGACTTCTGAAAGGATCTTAGGGATCCTCAAGGGTCCACAGACCACACTTTGATAACTTATCTTCTAAATTTGACTAGATGGGAGGGAGTAAATTGGTGAGCTTAGGGTAGGAGGGCACCTTCCTATTTCCTATTTCAATTCCTTGTCAAATCAAGAGATCACAGATAACTGTTTTTGTACCTTGATATCCCAGTGCTTTCTGTTCAGGATCACACAGCTTATAAGTATTGAAACAGGTCTTCTGATTTCAGGACCAGAACTCTAATTACTGAATACCTAGTTTCTCTGGAGAAATCATTTCATGTTCTGTTGCCTTAGATTCCTCTTCTTCAAAACAGAGAAATTATAAATTTATAGTTCCTGAGGTTCTTTACAATTCTGACATGATACTTTAAAGGTAGGGGATTGACTTCAAGCTTTCTTTTCCCTCCCCACAAGTATTTGTTTTCTCTAAGCATTACCCTTCCATTCTCAACTCTGATGCCAAGTGTGGACACAAACCTTAACATTTACCAAGAGAGGAGGAAATGTGATACAATAGAGAGAATATCAGATTTGGATATAGAAAACCCAAGTTCAAATCTCTGCTATTTTCTGTGTTGTTGTTTTTTGGGTCTTAGGTTCCTCTTTATAAATTGAGGGGACTGGACTAGATGATTTGAGTGTTTTCCAATTCTAAATCTATGATCTATAAAGCTACCAAGTGGTGGTGATTCTCCTGGGGCTAGTGGGATAAGGTGGAAATGATATGGTGCAGCCCTTAGGAAGTAGTCACCTGGTCTTGGAAGTGTTATAGTTAGAAATGACATAATTCTTCCCATAGGCTATCTTGCCCCAATTTACTCTATCTATCCAGGATGCTGAGCCCATGAATATTGCTAGTTGTCAGATAACAGCTCCTAAGGTAGTGATAATGGGTTTGTGAGACTAATGAGGAACAATAATGAGGTACTTAAAGTTAATGCTGGTGCAGAACACAATTGAATGCCTGCCATTTGACTTAGTGATATTTCAGGCCTAAAAACACACCTTCAGAAGGTTTCCCCAGTATTGCACCTGCCCATAATGTCAGAACCAGACCATTTCTTTACTCCACCTTTAATCCATTAGCATATCAATGACATGAATCATTTGTTTCTCTAACTTTTCCCTATAAATTTACCTTCTTGCTTCTGGCTCTTTGCTAACTTCTTTTGGAATTTAGCTTGCTTTAATTGGCATCACAATTATAATAAACTTTGCCCCTTGACTTGGAGATGTGATTCTGACCTGTAAATTCTTTTGCGACACCTCACAACACTGGTCTGAAGCCCCAACATTTTTGGGGTTCCCCTTAAACCTCAACAGAAAGAGTGGATAGACTCCTCATTAGTTTTGTGCTATCTTAAGACATCTGTTTCTACTGGACATTTTGGACAAACTCACTTCAACTTAATTTACTATTAGTAACATTTGGTTGTCTATGGTTGTTTTCAGTTGTGGGTGTCATATTTTAAGCAGAATCCTTATCATTTGAAACTTGTCCAAAAGAGAATAACAATGACTTAATTTCAGATGAAGTGGTTGAAGATCTGGGGGCATTCAATCTGAAGAGGAGAAGATTTAGGTTTTACTTGAAATTTATTCTGTATGGCTCCAAATGAAGAACTAAGACAAATGAGCATTGATTACAAGGAGATATATTTTGGCTTTACATAAGGAATTCCAATAGTTAAACACTGTCCAAAATTGGAATGAGTTACTTCCTTTCCCGATCATTGAAACTTCTCAAGCTAAATGTAGAAGAAAATTGTGTTTAACAATTTGTTTAACAAGTTAACAAAATTAAACACTTGGATGGTGGGACTTCATGACCTCAGAATCCATTATAATTCTAAGACTCTTAGCTCTTATGACACAATAATCCTTTAGCAATTATTTCACCCAACAACTGGCCAAACATAAAGTAAGTTCCAAATTCCATTCATCATTTTGGTTTTGATGAGTTGAAGTTTTATTAGATTGTCTAGTCCAACTATCTCTAGCTCCATGTCAAAATCAAAGACCTAATAGGATTTCACTTTCAATGAAGTGGGTAAAGGGAGGAGGAGTTGCGTTGAAATCCACAAGCAACATCAGGTAATGCCAATTATATCTTCCTTTCATTTCATTCTTTCTTAGTAACCAAATTGAGCAGATCTCTTAATCAGAAACATGCTTTTTTTTTTTTTTTTTTTTTTTTTTTTTCCTTTGAGACCAGGGAGTCCTATGTCTGGGCCAACTGTGGCTCAGAGAAGAGATTTAAGTGAAATTAGATTGTAAGCTCCTTGAGGGCAGTGACTGTCTTGCTTTATATTCCCAGTGCTTATAGCTCATAGTAAATGCCTACTAAGTATTTATTGATTATTAACAGAAAAGGAAGTAGGATTGTTTTGAGCATCATTTTGATCAGAGATAATGAAGCAGGATACTTTATTCATTGCGATATTCTTTAAAAAAAAAAAATAAAGTGAGCAGAAACTCTTTAGCCACATCCACAATTCAAATCCTGTCAACAAAAGAAAGAGGATTTCCTCTACCTCCTTCCCTGCTCCCACACAGCCCCTCCCAGCCCCCAAAAGCTAGCCTGGGTCTAACTTTCTTTAAAGACAATAAACCTTACCCATCTTTCTACTCATTTGTCCCTAGCTTAATGTTGACTTTGAAATCCTCTTTTTGTATCCTCGGTGCTTACTTAGCTCAGTGTCTGGCACAAAACAGGCAAATAATAAATACTGATTAATTGAAATTCAAAACCACTTGATTTTGACATCATCAAACCTTCATTACATATTGTAAATGGGGGCAGAGTTCCAGGTACATCTCATACTATATGTAGTCCATATGGTTTTAATCTACATTTTTTCTTGTTTCTCTTTTAAAGGAAACCATTATGATAGGTTCAGTGAAAACTACAAACCTGCAGATGAAATGGCTATTAATGATAATGTTTTCATTCGCAGTCAATGCTAGAAGTCTAAAGGAATCAAACCCCCCAATAATAGAGTACAAACCTTTTATTGTTTACTGGAATGCTCCTACAACACAGTGCAAGAAGCTTTTTGGTGTGGATCTAAATCTCCAAGCTTTTGACATTGTGGCTAACCCTGAGGAGGCATTAAATGGGCCCCATGTTACCATATTTTATGAAAAAAAATTAGGTGATTACCCTTACATTAATGAAGATGGAACAATCATCAATGGAGGAATACCACAGAAGGAGAACCTTCCTAAGCACCTTGAAAAGAGTAAGGAGGACATCAAGAATGCCATTCGTTCAGCAAAATTCCATGGGCTTGCCGTTATTGATTGGGAAGAATGGAGACCTCAGTGGGAAAGGAATTGGGGTTCTAAAAATGTATATAGAATCCAGGCTTTAAACCATGTTAAAAATAGCCACAAAGATTGGCCAGAAATCAAATTACAGGCAATGGCAAAACAGGAATATGAAAGCGCTGCCAAGAATTTTATGAATTCTACTCTTCGGTTGGGGTTAGGAATCAGACCACAAGGACACTGGGGTTTTTACCTTTATCCAGAGTGTTACAATTATGATTACAAAAAAACCCCACTCACATACACTGGAAAATGTCCAGAAATTGAAATTTCCCGCAATGATGACCTTCGGTGGCTATGGCAAGAAAGTACTGCTCTTTATCCTTCTATATATTTGACATCGATGTTGAAGGATAGTATATATACCCAGAAATTTGTTCACTATCGGGTCAAAGAAGCAATGAGAATTTCCTATATGGCTAGGAATGACTATGCTTTGCCTGTTTTTGTTTATACTGGGTTATTTTATACCTATGGTACTGAACCCTTGACTAAGGTAAGCCTTCCTGTTTTCCATTCCCCTAAAAGGTGTGTGTTCTTTTTTTTTTTTTTTAATTTTAATTATTAAAGAAACACAGAATAGAAGTTTGGTAGGGATATATTTACAAAAGAAAATTTTTTTTAGGAAGTATTTTTGTTTAATGGATTATTTAAAGATTTAATCCTCTACTACTTATTATGAGTGTGCATTCTTTCAAAGGTCAAGATAACTTTGAAGATCAGTGCCAGTCACAACAAGTTACAAAGTAATATATTTTAATTGTGGTAAGAAACATGGATCTTGGTCCTCACATGGGTTTTCACACTAGATCTTTTAGAAATGTCATAAAAAGTGTTCCTAAATCTCATTTCAAAACTCAAGCTTTCTATAGGACATTTTTCTAGCTCTCCTTGGTTATAAATGCCCTCATACATATACTTATCTGTTTACATTTTTACCACTATTTTGGCTCAGCCAACCCTCCTTCTTCTTTAGTATAAAATAAGTTCCCTGAGGATAGGGACTATTATTTTTTTTTTCCTATTTTGTTTCTATATCACCAGCAACTAGCACAGTGCCTTTCCTAGAGGAGATAGGAATTAGGGACAAGATCTGATAATTTCAGTCATCTAGGAAATTCCCAGGTGTTGGGTAATTATCTATCTCAATGCAGTTGTATTTAATAATCTTAGAACAGGATTTGAAACTAGGGTCTTCCAGACTCTAAAGTTAATTTTGTATCCAATTGATCATTTTTAGAAAAGTTGAATTCCTCATTTGTTTTCTGACAAGTTTCTAGAAAGTATTATATGATTATCACTATTTGCTCATGAAAAAACTTAAATTTCAGAATGCTTAAATGACTTGTTCATGGTCGAAGGGCTAGTTAAGGTGAGTTCACACTCAAATTCTGGATCTAAATTCAGAGCTCTTCCACTACACAAAGATTCCCCTTAGTAAAATATTACCATTCTTGTGACAGCTTTTATACAATTGTATTGGATAATTCTTGTGCTATTGTATTTTTATATGTCTTGTATTATTATTTAACTTTTCATGTTTTTGTCTTTCTCTCTCCCTAGATTATAAGCTCTTTGAGGGCAAAGAGTGTGTCTTATTCATCTCTGTATCTCCTACAGGGCCTACCCTAATGCTTTGTACATGGTGACAATTTTTTTTTGACAAAATCAGATTGCATAACAGACTATTTTCAGTTGAAAGAATCATTTGAAGTCTGATAAAGTATATATGTGTAAATACATATATACATGCATGATATATACATATATATCCCTTAAAGGGAACCCTATTGAAATATTAATGTTGTCTAGATCAGAGATGTCAAACATGGGGCCTGCCCTGAAACCAGATTAAAATATAATTGGGAAATATTTAACAAAATAAATAAAAATACAAAATCAACATTTTGTTAATATGTAGTTTGCTGAGTCAATATGTGGCCTTCAGGGATCTTTACATATGATTGAGTGACCTCATTTTTATTTGACTTTGACACCATTGGTCTCTACTGTAGCATGCAGGTAGGTATGTATCCCTTTGAGATAGTCTACCAGAATATTGATTTTTAAAAGGCTTTTTAGAAGGGCAATGGAAGAAAATGGGCTAGATTTTTTTTTTGGGAAAATACATAGCTCTTTCAATGATTTCAAGCGAATACTTCAAATAAATACACATCTTTTAAAAATGATCATTGTTTTGGCAAAGTTATATGTCTGTGAATAATGGTATATCACAATTTTTGAAGAATAAAATTTATAGAAGATAGGAGACAACATATGAAAGGCATAAATAACCATAAGAAATACCATAAAGTATGTGTATGTTGGGAAAAGAAAGTGGATTTGCCACATATGAAGGATGATGAATTTACAACTTGAGTGCTTCATTGGTACCAAGAAATTTTTTAAGAGATTTAGAAGAGGGTTCTAGTGCTTTGCATAGATCCTATGTGGATCATTATTAATAGGTAAATGAAGAGATGACTTACACATGAGAAAGGACATAATGGGGTTGCAGTCCACAACTTTAGAGGAATGAATCAAAGATTCATTGAAGTTTTAAGTATATATTTCAAATAACTTGTTCTGAACAGTTTATGAGTAGATGTTGTCTAACTATTTGCCACTTAGGAAGAGAAAATTTTTTTTAAAAATTCATAATCTTAGCAATTTTTAATGCATATATTCCATAACACAATATCCCTTCTTTTCTAGCTACTGAAAACATATAATCTTGAAAAACAGATTGATTTTTCCTATTCTAATGGGTGTATTTATTAGAGTGGTAGAATTTTAAAAGTCATATTTGTCATTGGTTTCCATTCATTATTTAAATACTATGTTTAAAATGTAGGATTTCTTTATCCATATCTTTATGAGTCATATACTTTCGAGGTAGTAGTAAGTAATAAAGGGAAAAATGAAATTGTACTATAGTTTGTGGACAAAATTCTAGTCTTATTTATCCATTAGGTTTTAGGAATGACTCTGAATCTTCTTCTTTCTAGAATGATTTATTGTACACCATTGGGGAGAGTGCTGCAATGGGGGCAGCAGGTATAGTAATATGGGGAGGCTCAGAGTATTCAAGTTCAAAAGTAAGTTCAATTTTCATTTATATTTCTCTACCAGCACCCTGAGAGAAAAGTTCATAGAATTATAGATTGTGGGATAGAATTGGCCATGTACTGTTCCTCTGGATGGCTTTATTTGTAATCCAGCTTAATTATCTCCTTTTAATTTAACACTACTATAGTTACTTAAAATGAGATTATCCAATCTACTTAGCAAATAAGGATTTCCCAGTTGCTCACTAAATGAAGTACCTAGGTGGAACCATAGTGCTGGTCTTGAAGTCAAGAAGACTCTTCTTTCTGAGTTCTAATGTGACCTTAGATACTTAATTGTGTGAGCCCATCTCACTGCTTGCCTCAGTTTCCATAACTGTAAAATGAGCTGGAGGAAGAGATGACAAACTACTCCATTATCTTTGTCAAGAAAATCCTCAAAACATAGCTAAAATGAACAAATAATTACTAAGGAGTATGTAAAAATCAGTCAGTAAGCTGTAAGTACCTACCAGTAGGTAGGTGCCTGCCACTGTCAAATGTTGGCATTACAAAGAAAGGCAAAAAGTAGTTCTTGCTCTCAAGGAAGTCATAAAAACAAGATATATAGAGAAGAAATTAAGGTTACTCATTAGAGAGATGTCACTAATATAGTCCCTGCCCCTAGGAGTTTCTAATGCAGTTAGAGACAGCACATTCAATCATAGACTATGAAAGTGGGAAGGAACTATAGAGATCATCCAGGCCAACTGTCTCATCGTAAAGATGAAGAAACTGAGCCTCTGGGTGAGGTGCCCAAAGTGACAAAGCTTATAAATTAGAGCATCTGACTGGAACCCAAATCTTTTTATTATACCAGCTGTCTCTTAAACATGAATGAAATCTTAAGAGAATATTCAAGTACAAAGTATAGCATTTATTCTTAAGAACAGCAAGCATTCTGAGGAAGGGAAATAATGGATTTATGTGCCCATACTCAATGTATGAATTGTGTACAGGACTTATGCTTGATTTTTTTTCTTCCTCTTGACCCATCAACCCTTAGAAGCTCAATCTATAAATTTACAACAATAAATCTATACATTACTACTTGTTATTAACTCTACTATAAAAAGGTAGGTAGAGAAGGAAAGGTCTTGGATACCTCAGACAAAATATTTATAGACATCATTTGGTTGGTTTTTGTCCTTTGTACTCAAAGAGGACCAAAATGACATCAGAGTGTTAGAGTTGACTTATAATGTGTTCAATATAGCTGATCAGACCAATGATGCAGTACTGAAGCCCTGGTCCTAGAATCTGAAAAATTGAGTTCAAATGTGATCTAAGGTACTTACTAGTTATATAATTTTAAGCAAATCTAATTTCCATTTGCCTCAATTTCCTCAGCTGTAAAATGGCATATAATAATAGCATCTACCCCTTAGGGTCACTGTGAGGATCCTATTAGATAATAATTTATAAAGCACTCAGCACAGTGACTAGCTCATGATAAATTCCTCCTCCCCACTCTTGGATGCCTGGGGCACTGAGAGATTAAGAGACTAGTCTAAAACCACTCAGCTAGCATACATGAACATAATTTGAATGCAATCTTCCTGACTTCAAAACTAGAATTCCATCCACTATTCCAGACACTTTTATGAATTATCTTTTATGTTAATTACAGTCCCTGTTATCTGGGCTGACTATATTATGATTAGTTTGAGATGATTTCTTTCTGTCCTTCCTTCCCCTCTCTCTCTCTCTTTCTCTCTCTCTCTCTCTTTCTTTTTCTTTCTTTCTTTCTTTCTTTCTTTCTTTCTTTCTTTCTTTCTTTCTTTCTTTCTTTCTTTCTTTCTTTCTTTCTTTCTTTCTTTCTCTCTCTCTCTCTCTCTCTCTCTCTCTCTCTCTCTTTCTTTCTTTCTTTCTTTCTTTCTTTCTTTCTTTCTCTGTTTTCTTTCTTTCTCTCTCTCTTTCTTTCCTTCTCTTTCTCTCTCTCTCTCCTTTTCTTTTTTTAAATAGAACAATTGCCTAACTGTACAGAAATTCGTTAATGGAGTTTTTGGTCATTATATCGTCAATGTGACAGCGGCTACTCAACGCTGCAGTAGAATTCTTTGCAACAGTAATGGGAGATGTGTTCGAAGAGAAGCTGACTCATATTCTTATCTGCATATGCCCGTGGGCAGCATCATGAGGCATAAGTTAAAGAGGGGGTTGAAGTTTATTCCTTCTCAAAGAGCTTCAAAAGATGAGAAAAAATATATGAAGAATGAATTTGTGTGTCAGTGTTATAGTCACTGGAATGGAAAATTCTGTACATGGAAAGAAACCCACCACTCTGGATCAAGGAAAAAACAACTGTCCTTTGAAGCAAATTTCCTCCTCACTTTAATTTTAATATTGCCTGGGACCCTGCTGATCTTTTTTTATCCCACTGTAATCTAACGTTTCTGGAATCAATCCAAATGATCCACCTTGCTTTACACTCCTACACCAGTGCTCTCTGATCTTCTCCATGCCAGCAGTTCCAAATGTTCGGGGGTCGGACATTGTGATACTCTTAACATTGACTTTGTATTCCTCTCTCTCTATGTACACCACAAATATACTTTAAAGAAAATGAAACCACAATTCATGTCATTCTCTGAATTGTTTGAGATTAACAAATTATTGAGATTTAAAGATTTTTATTGAGCCCCTGGAGGAACTGCTGGCCACTTATTTGAGCCTATTTAATGATAAAAACCAACTCTTTGTAGGAGTTGAGTATTCCAATCAATACTTTTGGGTATCCTGGAGAAACATTAACCTCCTTATCTCCAAGGGACATCTACCTTCATTGCCTTTCTCCACCCCATTTCTTGGATATCAGTGCTTATTACATTAAGTGACATACCCAAAGTCACATAGAGAAAATTTCTGAGGCTGGATTTGGACTCCTGAATACAAGTCCAGCACACTATTATGCCACCTAACTGCCCCCCAAAAGAATATGGATTTATTCAATTAGACTCTTGACTTACATTGATACTAGCCATTGGGGATGGGAGTGGGAAATCTCTGCCTCATTTCTTTCATTGCTATATTTCAGTGGACTTCAGACACCTGTGTGCCTGGATGGCATATATTTATATGTAATGTAACATATATTTAATATCTATACAATTACATATGTATATTTATGGTAGTATAAAATCTATCACATACAATTACATATTTTAATTATAGAACATATAATATAAACTATATAATCTATTAAATCTATTAATATATTAAATTGTAATCATGTATAATAGCTACAATGTATGATGACATATATAATATGCTATAATATATTGGATCATAATTAATATAATTAATAAATAAATGATGAATATAACTATATACTATATGATTGTTATATTGTTATGCCAAAGTTCCCTTTTAATGGGGTGACCAGTTCCTCCAATTGTCCTATTTTGTAATTCTGTCTTAAGGTTTTGACTGTCCCCTCTTAATGGTTGAGATAAAGGTTTTATAGACATTCCTTAATGTCATTAGAATATCAGTAACCTCCTTCTATGAGGTTATCCCCACCTAGGTCTCCCTCCATTATGTCATTGTTCTTGTTATTCCATAAAAGGCTCCTTGCCCCGAGACTCGGGGCTGGACTCTTTGAGATGATAGTCTCGTCTAGCCCTGGGATCAACATGGATGCATTGGTCCCAGTATTTCTCTCCATTTAATAAATTATTGAATTGGTCTCTAATCTCTGTCTTGCTCAGTTTCTTCCACATTACAATATACCCTACAATATAATTATATTGTATGTTATATGACAACATTATATCATAATATATAATTACATATAATTATCATGTACATATAATGTGAGTGTGTGTCTAAAGTCCATTGAAATGCAGCAATGACAGGAACCGGCAGAAGTGCCCCCCTTTCCCAATGTATGGTGTCTTTGTATGCATGTTATTTATAGGTAGAGACAATTTTTTGGTCATAACATTTAGAAAATTAATAAAACTAGATAGATACCAGCTCATATCTCCTTCCCAACCATCATTCGAATCAAGGGTAAAGAGAATTTCCAGGAAATTTGCTAAAAAAGGTTTTGGATCCTTGTGAAAATGTGGAATGGCATTCTACTTTCTCCTTATGAATATTATTCCTCCGTTTTCCTTTTGTCCCAATTCCAGTACAGAGATACCTTGGAGAGTTTCACAGTAACAATAAAGCAAATCACATGAACTTTTTGACTTCCCAGTGGATATAAAAGTTATGTTTATATTATACAGTAGTATATTAAGTATTATGGCTAAAAAATGTACATACCTTAATTTAAAAAATACTTCATTGTTAAAGAGAAATGCTAACCATCATCTGAGGAGCTTTTTGCTGGTGGGAGGGTCTTGTTTTGAAGATCATGGTTGCTGACCGATCAGGGTGGTGGTTGCTGAAGGTTGAGATAGCTGTGGCAATTTCTTAAAATAAGACAGTAATGAACTTTGTTTTATCAATTGATTTCTCTGTAGTATATGATACTTTTGGTATTATTTTGTCCACTGTAGAACTTTTCAAAACTGCAATTGATCCTCTCAATCCTTGCTGCTGCTTTACAAACTAAGTTTATGTAATATTTTTCAATATTTTTGTGTCATAGGGAATAGGAGGCTTGAGGAGGGGGGAAGGAGTGGAATAGCTTGTGGGCAAAGCAGTCAGAACACACACAATATTTGTCTAGTAAATTCACCATCTTATATGGATGTGGCTTGTGGTTCCCCAAAAACATTACAATAGTAACATCAAATACACAGATAACAGATCACCATAACAAATTTAATAATAATGAAAAAGTTTGAAATATTGTGATAATTACCGAAATATGACACAGAGATACAATATGAGCACATATTGTTGGAGAAACGATGCAATAGATTTGCTTGACTGACTACAAACCAAATCCATTATCTGTGAGGCACAATAAAACAAGGTGTGTGTGTATCATCCCTAAGGACAAAAATCCCTTTCCATATTTTTTTATGGTAGAAGATTTTTTTCAAGGGAAGCAACATCCCATTTATTAGTAGATGATTGCCATAAAGCTGTGTCAGAATGATATATCTGACATTTATCTTCAAGGAAAAAGCCTGTAAATGAGACAGACATACTCTACCTGGCCAGAAATGGAAAATAGAAACTTAATCATTTAAGTTCAGCCAACAAGCATTGATGAATATGGGTGAGAAGTTGTTTCTTAGTCAGCTGTGGATATTCTTTGATGTATCTGGGGGAGGTGGAAGAACTTGGTGAAAATCTGAACCTAAAAGAATTGAAAATCCTGACCACAGAGGGAAGAGAATTGTATAATTGCCAGCTCAGGTCTCAGTGTAATTTTTTTCCTTATATACTGCTTGAGAAATCTAGACCCTCAAGATAACCAGAAACAACTGTGAAAAACAGAGAAAAATTTTTGAGAAAAAGACTCTCAATATCTGGAAGAAATGGAGCCAGGAACAGAATGACAGAAAGTTAGTGAGAGAGTTACATTAAAGAGCAATGAGCAAGACAAAACTATAATATTCTCCTGCTCCAAAGTTGGAGTGCCATTCAGGGTGGTACTGGAAGGATTTTATAATTCTCTGAGACTGGGAAGATCTTGGGTGTGTATACTAAGTGGGAAAAGGATTCTCTTGACTCAAAAAGTGTCCTTTTTGTATACTTTTGTATATAAATGAACATATTCTAAGTTTGTTGCCTTGTGAGCCCAAGTGCTTATAAGAGGAGTAGATGTTATCATTGGGATTGTAAGATATCTAAGTTTTCATGTTGTATTTGAATGGGAGGAAGGAAAGGGAAAGAAATAAAGCATATAAATTAAAGTTTCCCAAAATATGGCTATGCCAGCCCTATTTGTCAGTAGATTCCTCTGATATTGACAGTTACAGAGACACTTTGTGTTTCTATATTTCACACAGAAAAACCGTCACAGAGTGTTTGCACATAGCAAGTGGTTAAAGTTTGATTTGTTGGAAAAATATCTCAAGAAATTGTTTCTTTTATATGTGAAACTATTACCTAAATCTTGCTTCCTAAAAAGCTTGTAGAATCTCAAAAATCTTTCCACCAATCTGTAGAGAAATTTAACTATAAAACAAATTGACCTGGATTGCTCTTCACTGTAGACTATAAATGCAACAGAATGCAATTAAAATGTCATACTCTTGTAAATATTTCTTTGCTTAGTTTTTTTTTTTTTTACTTTTTAAGGAAAATTATTTTAAAACCTTCAGTGAAAACAAACATATAGATAACCTTCAAATGAAATGACTCACAATGCTGATGCTTTTTATTCTACTCACTACTTCCACACTCAAAACAGCAAAGATCCCTGTTCTGGAGAACCTAGTTTTCACTGGTTTTGGAAAGTTCTCACATTACTTTGCACCCATTATTGAACCTTATTAAACATCTTAAGAAAGCCAATATAGATATTGAAAATGCTATAACCTTGGAGGGAATTTAAAGTTCTTGTAACTGACTGGAAGAATTGGATTCCTCAACAGTATAGAAACTGGTTCAAAAAAATCATGTATAGAAACCTGTCATCACTCAATGTAAGAAACTGTCATTCAGATAGGTCAGAATCCTGAGTGAAAATAGTGACTCAACAGGAATTTAAAAACACTGGTAAGAATTATATAAACATCTCCCTAACTTTAACTTCAGAAATGAGACTAAAAGGATTCTGGAGATATTATCTTTCCCTAGATTGTAACAATTTTGGTTATAAACTAAACCCCCAGATGTGTATAAGTAAATGACCAAATACTGAAATTTCCCCCAAAAAACAAACTTCGGTGGCTATGGGAAAAATGTACTGCACTTTATCCTTCCATATATTTAGATGAAATATTGAAGTCAAGTCTAAATGCCTGGAAATTTGTCCACGATCAAGTCAGAGAAGCAACGAAAATTGCCAGTATGACAAATCATGACTATTGTTTTGTCTACTTTTTTTCCCTTTTCTTTTCCTGGACTATCAAGATTTTGGCTAAGGTAAGGCTTGAGCACAAAGCAGAGATTTTAATTCCTTTATGAAGCCTAGTAAACTAGCAGATAAAGAGAAATTTCTAGAACATTTTCTCCTACTTTATCAATTTGACAAACTTATTGTCTGCTGTATGCAAGGCACTATTCTTAGAATTTGATAGTGAATATTTATAAGACACTTTGAAATTTGAAAAGTATTTTGTATATATCATTTTGGTTGATTCTCACAACAAGCGTATGGAGTAAGTGCTTTTATCCCCATTTCATGGGTGAGGAAATTGAGACTGAGAGGCTGGTCAAGCATCACACAGCAATTAGTGTTCCAGTTAGGATTTTAAACTCCTTGTCCTGATTCCCAAACCTAGTGTTCTATCCATTCTACTATCATAGAGGATAAAAAAGATAAAAATGTAGTCTGTGCCCTCAAAGAAGACAAGTCAGGAACATAAATATGATGTGAATTAGAATGTGATACTACATAGGAGAGTTATAAAAATAGTGCTGTGAAAGTTCTGAGGGACAGCAGGGAGGAGAGGCTTTCCACAATCTGGCTATGATCTTCCTTTTCACTCTTTTCTATTCCCTTTTATAATTCTATTATGCAAGGAAAATTGACTACTCAATGTTTTCTCAGATCACCTTGTCTTTTGTACCTCTGCACCAGAAATATAACCCTGGCCATCCTTCCAGGTTCACATCAGGCACTACCTTCTTTATAAAATTTTCCCTAATTTTCTTCCCCAATTTCATTCTCTGATTTAGCTCCTTTTCTCCACTGAGAGCTGCTCATCTAAGCCAGGTCTCCATTACCTGATCTGGACTATTACAGGAGTTTTCTTATTGGTCTCCCTTCTTCCAGTCTCCCATAGCACGGTAGGGAGAATAATGTAGGACCAAAGGATCTGATTTTGAATTCTGCTGACGCTTTCATAGATAATCTTGGGTGAATCATGTGATCTCTTTACACCTCAATTTCCTTATCTTAAAGAAATCAAGAATTTGAATTAATGAAATTTAAGGTCCCATTCCAGTTCTGTATCTATAATTATACTAATTATAATGGCTAGCATTTGTAAAGTAATATCATCCAGACATTGCACTAAATACAATGCAAATATCTCAAACATTACAGCCACCCTAGGACACTGGTGGTAATGATGCGTGTGTTCCCTTTAAGATTCCTTTCTTTCTCATTCCCAACCCCTCCTAGTTGATGCATTATCAATCCAGGACCTTTTGATTCACAAATCTTGGTCCCTTTGAATTCCAGTAGAAGATCTGGGCCTGTCCCAGCCTCACCCGGATCTGAGCCAACTTAAAGTTGGCTCAGTTGCCTTTATATAAATCTCTCATTATAAAAGAATCAAGCTGGAATCCTCTGTCCCCTGGAATCCTGTTTCTGGTGCCCTTCTTATCTCTTTATCCTTACCTATTTCCCTGACTATACTTTAATCTTACTTCCAAACCCCATAATAAACCTCTTTTATCAATCTAGCTTTTTGGGCCTATAATTTATTTTATAGGGAACTCTCGTGCCGCTACTAGACTTCATTTAACTACGTATCCTTGCGCTGAATCCAAAGGGGTTGCAGGGGAGCTCTGTTTGACTCCCTGTATCCAACCTGCCACTAGACCCCAATTAAACCCTAATTTCATTTAGTTACCCCATATCTAGACCTCATCACTATCATTCCCATTTTTTTAGTTGAGAAAATGAGGCAAATGAGTTAAGGGACTTGCCCAATGTGGCAGAGCCTGTTAATTATCTAAAAAGTGATTTAAACTCAGATTTTCCCGACTCCAGGTTCACTTTTATCTGATGAGCAATGCCATCAGTATCTGTGCTCCTATTATTCTCCTCCAATCTTCACACTACTGCCAAATTGAAGGAGCTGAAATATAGGTATGACTATGTCACTCCCCTACCCAAGAATCTTCAGTGGCTCTTTATTGCCGCTAGGATAAAATAATCATCAATCTTATTTAAAGTTTTTCACAATATGGAAAACTGAGCCAGATTGTGGAGTCAGGCCATAAATTCTAGGCTGAGAGTTTTGTTTTATCCCAGGGAGAATATTGAAAAATTTTTAATTGGGTCTAAGAAAGGTATGAGTGACATAGATCAATTTTTGGGGAAGATGATTTTGGGAATAATAGTAATTACATAGTAGAGGACAGAGACAAATCAATCTGACCAGTCTATAGTGCCAAATTTTTATCTAATTTGAGCAATTTTTATTGTACAGTTAATATGGCTGGAAGTGATCTAGTAGAAAGTGTAGAGAAAGAAAAGAAGGAAACTAAAGATAGAGCCTTGGGTGGGTAATGCCCACTTACTGGTTAAGAATGAAAAAGAATAGTCTGAAAGGAGAAGAATCAAGACAGAACAGTGTCACAAAAACCAAGATGGAGGGGAGTGGTCAGGAAGACTAATTTATTATTTCTGGTTTTCAGTTGATAGGATTTTGAATCTTCTTATCAGATCAGTCATGTTTCTCTGGACAAGCTCCAATTTATTAATGTCTTTCTTAAAATAAGGTATCCACAATTGAATACTGTACTCCAAATGTGTTCTGGCCAATGCAAAGGGGCTCTATTGCCCTTTATTGGTATATGTCTGTTACTAAGGAGAAATGGAGGGAAGACAGTTAGCAGCTAAGTGAGATGGGCATGAATAATTCCCAAAGAGGAAAAAACTTGATTTTGAGAATGTTTCTGATCCTGCAAAGAGTTATGGTGTGGTTTTTCAACTGCTGAAGTTAGTATGAGAGAAGTGTGGTGGTGATTGGCAATTCTGTGATGAGGGATACTGAAGCATCTATTTGTCAAACATGATGATGATAGTGGGAGCTACTGTTTTTTTCCCAGACTTGCTGAAGAAAATCCCAAGATTTGACAAGCTGGAAGATTACCAACCACTTTGGATAAATCACATTGCAGCACTCAGATTCTAATTTCTTGGGCAAAAAAAAAAAAAAAATAAATATCTTTGACATTTAGGTGGCTTGTGAATTTGATGGCAAATGTTTCATAAGAGAAAGGAAGGCATCTTTGTTAAGAGAAATCCCCTACAATGGTCCCTATAGAACTAGTGCAGCTTTTCATAGGCAGCCTCATGATAAAAAGAGCATTAACAGTTACAAATCCAGAAACTGCCTTTTGAAAATAATCTCACCATTCTCTCAGGATCTCTTCCAACATCTAGTTATACGATTTAGTTTGTTATTTCAATTCCATGATCCAGACATGAATGCTCTCTCCCCAAAGGCCTCTTTCTTGGTAGCTAATTCATTATTACACTTCATAGTTGTTCCCCAGATCATAAAATTTCACTTCCAAATTAGCTTAAATGGATTTCCATTTCCCCCCACAGGATAGCTACTGGACTGTGCAAATCTTCATAGAAGAGCAACTTGGCTTTTCAGTTGTAAATGTCCTGTCAGCTGCCCAGCATTGCTGTAAAATTCTGTGTAATAATAAAGTCTGGTGTGTTCAGAGAATATATCAACTATTCTTGTACTAGCATATGTGTGTTTTAGCATCAGGAGTCTGATGTCAAAGAATGACCTCCAATTTTTTTTATTTCTGAAAAAAAGTGATGCTGAAGGCAAGAAAAGATTGGAGCAATGGATTTATGTGCCACTGTTACTTTGCCTGTGGAAGAGAATCCTGTGAGATTTCTTAATAAGTGCAGGAATGAAAGAAGAACAAAATTCTAAGTACTGACTTAAATCTTTCTTTTATTCTTATATTAAATTTATCTGCACTGAGGTGAACCATTTACCTCTCTTTCACCTGAAATCTAACTTTCTCTGGAATAATGAAGAGAAGCAGGGAATTTTACCTTCTCTTCAAACCTCTTTCCCAAAGGTTTTGGTTATAAACAAAGGAATGCAAATTATGGGGAGATTTATTTTAAAAAATATTTTGTTGACTTTTTTTTTTTTTGCACAACTTTCATTTCCAAAAATATCCCTTGGATCTCATTCCTTCTAATAAAGAAGAAAAAAAAAACAAGGAAAAACTTCACCATTTGGAAGAGTGGAGGCATCTTTAGTGTGAGATCACTGGGGATCAGATGGAAATATAGTACAGAGATTAAGGAACTGATTTAAGTTACAGGATATAATAAATATACTCTGTGTATTAATTTTATATATTTTTATACTTATTCACAAATATATATTTTTTCCATTTTGGAATGGAAGTTCCTTGAGGGCAGGGATTATCTTACTTTTGTATTTGTATCCCTAGCACCTAACACAGTGCCTGACATAGAGCAGATGCTTAAATGCTTCATTATTGCTGATAGATTGACTTCAAATGAAAGAATTAAGAATAATGGAGAAATTCTAGATAGGGTTTTTACCTCAATATATGGAAAAATTTCCTGACAAAGCTGTCTGAGCTTGCAATGGGCTACCTCTAACCACAGTAGGTTTGATCTCAAAGACCTTTAAGTCAGGAAGGTATAAAGAAGTTTTTTGGCTGGACTACACAGCTTCTGAGGGCCCTTTCAACTGTGAGATTCTTATAACTGTGTTTGAAGCTCAGCTCTAGTTGTTACTTTCTGGAATGTGTGTATGTGAGTGTGTACACATTGGCTATTGAGAGGAAAAAAATGTACCTATGACACATTTTGAAGTTTAATCTGTATTATTGCCCTTTTTTTCATCCCTTTAAGTTCAGACAATAAGTAATGCAATAAATGATTTGTAGAATTTGCTCATTTCTGATATGGAAATTTATCACAACTGACTCCAGTTGCCTTTAACACATACTAAATGTGTGCATGTACATATGTGCTTGTATATATTAACTCACACTGCTTATACAACACTCGTGTGTATGTGTGTATATGTATATGCATGATTATGTACTTATATGCATATACATGGGTAGCCAGGTGGTATAATGAATAGAGCATTGGGCCTGGGAACAGAAAGATCTGAGTTCTAATATAGAATCACAATTATCTGTGTGATGCTGGGAAAGTCATTTAACTTTGTGTCAGTTTCTGCTTCTGTTAAATGAACTGGAGAAAGAAATGGCAAACCATTCCTTTTTAAGGAAAATATCATCAGGAAATTAGGCAATTGGGATTAATTTTCTTGCTCAAGGTCACAGAGATAGAAAGTATCAAGTACCTGAGGCAAGATTTGAACTCAGGTCCTCCTACTTCAAGGCTGGTGCTCTATCCACTGCACCACTTACCTGCCCCATAGGAAATTATGTTTTGACTAGTAGGTGAATTGGATTTAAGTGAGGCAGAGTTGCACAAATCATCAGCCTCACTCTGTATTCCAGACATCAAAATCCAGCGACAAGACAAAAGTCAGAATGATTGTCGAGGACCCAGTGGATGCCCTTGACATCTTTAGGGTTCGATGAAGCTCTGAGTGTTCCATAATGCCTACTTCAGCCACTTTCTTGGCCACTGGAACAAATTGTTCTCATCCATCCATTCTGTCAAGGGAAATCTTCACATGGTTGGGGTACACCCTACTCTATTGGTTACCTGGTTTAAGCTGTCTGCCCAGATATTTTACCATGCCGTGGCCACTAAGCATTCTTCAGGGGCTTGGAACCACAGGGGAGTGCAGGTGGACACCCAAAGTGGATGGGCAGCCATGGAATGGGTTTGGCAAGCCTTCACATCAGAGTTGTTAGTCCCCCTTTATTATGTCACGTGCCCCAGTACATACATATACATACATATACACATACAGATTTGGTTGATACAAACCAGACCTGGAATTTTATCACTGTATAGGAAGCTCCCAATGAGGAGTTTCATTACCAATTCATAATAGCACCATCTTTGTCATTTGTGGTTGGTCAGGAGAACTGAGAGGTTATAAATTTCCCTGCTACAACTTAAATCCACGCTGCTTTGAATTTCTCCCTTACATTTAGGGGTGAGGGGCAAAAAGGGAAAGGAGGCTGAAAAATTCTTAGCTCAAATTCATTCTGTTCTTTTTCTTATAATATTAGGACCCTACCAAGGTAACAATAACTTTATTCACTCTTCTTCCAAGAGCTCAAAGTAATCCTCTATAGCATATTTCTTTTCAAGCTAGGAAAAGATTTTTATTTTTATTGTTTAAAATTTTATTTAATATTTTCTCCCAGTTATATTCAAAATAATTTTTTTTACATTTAAAAAAAATTTGAGTTCTAGGTTCTCTCCCTTAACTCCACTCACAATTAAGAAACTATACTACATAATATTTTAACAAAGCATTGATAAATATAGGAAAACAGCATGTCATGAAGTCTAGTTCTTTACTGACTTCATCAAGAGATTTGAGAGGAATAGAGGGAGAAATTATTGAGATTATAAAATGATAGATTTAAAGCTGGTAGGGACCTCAGAGTCCATCTAGTCCAACCTTCTCATTATTCAACCCTCTCATTTTACAGATGAGCAAACAATTCTAGAAACATGCTGTGTGTGTGGCCAAGGTAGAGTAGTTAGTAATAAATAGGCATACTGAGGGAAATAGCAGGGATCTTGTATCTTTTCTCTTCTCCCCAGAGGGAAAAATGTTTTTTCTGCCTCCCATCCCTTTATTTGGGGTGGATTGCCATGCTTTGTGGAAAGGGAAGGGATGAAAAATTGATGGCATAGTGTTAAGGGTTCACCTTGATTCAAGCCAGGCCTTTGATATTTTAGGTCCAATAGGGCAACAAAAGAGGCAATCATGTACCGACTAACAGTTAACAAATAAAAGTTTATTTAGCTATAACTGGATAAGGATATTCAATAAAGTTACTGTGTTGATTCAGCTGAGTCCAGCTTCCTGGTTTCAGTAGTATTGTAGATTTGCAATAAAAAACCTAAAAAAGACAGTGAAAGTTTCTCATACACTCTTGAATACAGGAGAACGCAGGCAATGTTAGTTAATAATCTGAGCCAGTCCCTTGAGGCAATTGGGTCTCAGAAGAATTTTAATAGCTCTTAAAGAAAATAATTAGTCTAACTTGCATGGAGGAGGACCTTCAAAGCTAGCCCTGTCTATACTGTAGCTCCATTCACACATGGGAAGGCACACTAGTATAACAGATATGAAAAGACTGACCACTATCAGCATATGGGGTCTAGTGTTTTCAAGCTATCGCTGTAAGAAGAATTAAAATATCA
Organism: Sarcophilus harrisii; assembly: GCF_902635505.1. Taxonomy (NCBI): domain Eukaryota; kingdom Metazoa; phylum Chordata; class Mammalia; order Dasyuromorphia; family Dasyuridae; genus Sarcophilus; species Sarcophilus harrisii. Next base: position 171,260,508 of record NC_045430.1, read on the forward strand.
GCATTTTTCAGATGGAAAAAAAGAGAAAATTTATCTAAATGTGACTCAACAGTCTGTGAAAGAGCTAAGAAAAGACTTTATAATCCTTGATTCCCAGTTTTCTTCTCTATCCTCTAATTAAACTACACAGTATCCATAGTAACCAGGGGGAGATGGAGAGTTTTATAAGGTAAGAAGGAAGAGACATACCCAGAAGTCCAAGGATCATACAATTAATAGGTGTCTGAAGCTAGATTTGAACCTTAGCTTCTCAGGTATCAATTTTACCTGTTTCCCACTTCAGTATATTCTCTCAGCTTACTTCTATTTCTTAGAACCTCTAGCTTCCTTCAAAGCTCAATATGTAACCATTTTAAATGAGATCTTTCTGGATTCCCTCAGTAGATGCCCCCACTCCTGTGTATTTATTTCACATATGTCCTGTGTATTCTTAGCTGTGAATGTGCTGTTTTGTCTTTCCTGGTTTTATCTCATCCAGACCTTTGATGTTTTAGGTCCAATAATAAAATGAAATGAAGCAATTAACAATGAACAAATGGAAGTTCACTTAGCCATTGCAGGGTGAGGATTTTCAGTGAATATATGCCATAAAGATACTATGTTGATTCAGTTGAGTCCTAGAATCAATTGTACTGTATGTTTGCATTTTCTTAGGACAGTATCTCTTTTACTGTTGAATTTGTATTTCCAGTACATAACACCTTGCTTGGATGTTGGATCCAACTTGAATATTTGGGGACATTGCTTTCCCCTTCATGCAGAATGAGAATTCCCAAGTATCCAGATTTAACTGTGCAGCTGAGATTTGAGATTTATTTACTTTTGATACTTTCCTTCATTCCAGAAGAGGACCAATGATGTCATGAGTGTGAATGACATAATAAGAAAAATTGCAACAAAACATAAACCTGGGATGTGCCCTCTCAAAATTATATTCTGCATCATGAAGAAAATGGATACATGTAGAGTACATAAGCAGAGAGCAATACATACAGGGAAAACAGGTATATATATATATATAAACACCATAAGGAACTCATGTTCAAGGCACATAAGTGGAGATTTTAGATGTGGTTTAAGCAAAATGGGGCAACTCATACCCCCTACACTAAAAGGCTACAGAGCTCCAAGGATGTCTTCATGCTGTTCCTGCTCAACTTGAACATGCTGGTTGCTGAAATCCTTGGTACGATATTGTATTTTTTCTAAAGCAGGCTTTTCTGCAGGTAGTAGTAGAAGTCTCCCTGTTTTTCTCCCTTAGGATTCTAGTTCTTAAGTTTATCTTCCAAGCAGGAGATTCTCATTTCTAGTATTAAGCTCTTTTGCCCCCAGAAGCTACTACCCTAGGCTTAGACTTCCAAGTTTGTTTTTTTAAATTCTGAACTTAATAAACTTGAAATAAAATTAGCATTTCATTTACAAGGCAAAATAGAAAAAGAGCATATGAAATTGTGAATGTCTGTTATGTACAGTTTTCTTTTCCTTTTAAATGTATGTTAAATTCAGTGTGTAACCTTCAAAGCTGTTCTGCTTGTCTGTGTTTCTTTTTGGTCTTCTTCTGGTCTTCTATCTATTCTGTGAATTTGTTAAACAACAACAAAAAAGATTCAGTGACCCCATCTTTTTTTGTGCCAACTGTACTGATAGTCTCACTCTCCCTTGTAGAAAATATATATAGTCAAGCAAAAAAAAAATCCATAATTGACTGGGGTCCAAAAAGGCATACCTCAATCTCTACTTGAATCCATCACCTCTCTGTCAGCAGATGGATAACATGTTTCTTCAATGATCCTCTGTAATTGTGTAAATGTAATTGTGGTCATTGCATCAATAAAAGTTGTCAAATGTTTTAAAAAATCTAAAATGTTGCTGTTTCTATATAAATTGGTTTACTAGTTTTCTCATTTCAATCTGCATCAATTCATACCAGTCTTACTGTGGTTCTCTTATATTAATATACCATAATTTGTTCAGGCATTCCTTAACTGATGGGTACCCTTAGTTTGTTATTCTTTGATATAGCAACTGAAATAAAAAAAAAACATTGCTCTAAATATTTTTGTAAATGTAGTCCTTTCCCACTTTTCATTGATCTCTTTAGTGTCTAGACCTTTGTTAGCTCTTCCTTTCAATTATTCTTCCTGATATGGGCATATGTACACTTGGTCTGAGACTATAGCCTTGCTTATGGTGACTCCAGTTTATGACTTTGAAGACTGGGCTATAAACTAGATAATGATTATTTTTCTGATAATTATCATATCTTTCTAGCATCAAGTCTCTTTATTTTGCTTTTTGATATTAAATGAACTGGAACTAAAAAGATGAAAAGACAATCTATGCCCAAGGGAAAAGGTAATTTTTTTCCACTGCTAACTGCTCAGCATAGTCTAAAAGGCTTTTTACCTTAAATCCTAACATTCAGAAAAATGAGACAAGTTAGAATAAAAAAGATAAACTTTTACACTAATTTTTTTTCTTTTTACATAATTCTTTTTTTAAAATTGCACAAACTCAACCCATATAGTTAAATAAGAAGGGAACCAGTTTTCTTTAAAAAAAAAAAAAAAGAGATATCTTTACGGCAAGTTTTTCTGAGTGTTCAAATTTATAAAAAGAGAGATTCTTAATTAGATAAACAGTCAAACCCATTTGAAAAGGTGTGTCTTAAAGGAAAAAGTCAGCAAGACCATAAAAAAACTCCAAATCATTATTAGATAAAGCAACTCTGATTTTTTTTCTATTTTCACTTTCCCCTCTTATTCTATAATTTTAGGACAATTTTCTTTAATTATTTCTTGTATTATTGTATTAAGATTCATTTTTTAGTGATAGCTTTCAGGTAGTGCAATTATTATGTTTTCTTTTCTTGACCTCTTTCCTAGATCCATTGTTTTTCTTATGAGAGATCTCATAATCTTTTCTATTTTGCTTTATTCTTTATATTTTGTTTTATTATTTCTTGCTTCATAAATTCATTAGCTTTCCCTTAACTAATTATAGTTTTCAATGAGTTATTTTCTTCCTTAAGATTCTGGATCTTCTTTTCTAGTTGGTTAACTTTCTTTTCATAATCTTCTTGGATAGTTCTTTTAAAAAAAAGTTTTTCCTCGCTCTCTCTTATTTGATTTTTAAAATCTTTTTGAGTTCTTTTATGAATTCTTTTTTGGGACAGATGATCATTTGACATTATTCTTCAGGATATGAGGGGCTTTTAAAAATTTTTCAGTATCTTTTTCTGAAGATAACACCTCCTCCCCCTTCTCTATTCCCATAGTAACTTTCTATGATTGGTTCTCTCTTTTTTGTCTGCTCATTTAAAAAAATTTTTTTTAATTTCTAAGAGCTTGTAATTATAATCACCTCAAGTTCTCAGGTCCTCCTTCAATTCTCCTCTTTGTCCTGGAAGCTCAAATCAAGAACTACATCCTTTGTAAGTGACCATTTGCTTTTGTACTCACAGCTATTTCAAAGGTACTAGCCTGGAGGTGTTTATACTTTGGCCATACCAATATCTTGTTTGTTTTTACTTCTCTATGTTGTCCTAAGGCATCTTTTTTGTGGAAAAGATTTGGAGAGCTTAGAATTTTTTGATTTCCTCCATCATCTTCCCAGAATCCTTTTTGCACTTAAAAATTTAAAAACAATAGTAATAATTATAATGAAGGTTATGTTTTCTCAGAAGAAAAAGATTCTATAATCCTATAATTAAAAACAAAGTTTGTGTAAATTAAATAAAATAACAAGCATTTATGTTGCACCTACAATGTGCAGAGAATTATGTTATATGCTTTACAATGATCACATCTGATGCTGGGAGATAGGTACTATTATTATCCCTATTTTCCAATTGAAGAAATTGAAGCAGACAGAAGTTAAGTGGCTGTTCAAAGTTACACAGTTAAATGTCTGAGCATAGATTTGAAATTATTTCTTCTTAGCTCCAGACCTAGAGCTCTAAGCACTGTGCAGGCACAATGAAATATTAAGTGATTTTAGCAGAGAATAGCAGATGATTTTAAGTAACTCTGTCTCCCTTAAAGCCAGTTCATATTGTGACATCATTGGTCCTCTTCAAAAGTGAAGACTGAACAATCATGAAGAAAAGCAAGAAGGCCATTTTGCCTGGAACTTAAGGTACGTGTAGGGTTTTAATATATACTAATCTTGAAAAGGTGAACTTGAACCAGTCAGAATATGTAAGAGGTCTTCCTGTCTTCAGGGTCTGTCTTCTACACTAGAAAATGCTGACTCTTCATTTTTAATAATATCCTCATCTTCATCATGGGCAGCTACGTGGAGCAATGGTTAGAGAGCCAGATCTGAAGTTGGAAAGACTCTGGGGCTGAAGCCCCAGACATTTACTAGCTGTATGCTCCTGAGTAAGTCACTTAACCCTATTTATTTCAGTTCCTCAATATGTAAAATGAGCTCAATAGGAAATGACAAACAACTGTAGTACCTTTACTAAGAGAACTTCAACTGGGATCACGGAGAATTGGAAACAACTGAATAATAACAACCTCTTCATCATCAAATATCAGAAGAGCAGGAATAAGAAGTAAAAGGTGCAAATTGGTGAGTGGCCGAGGTAGAATAAGAGCAATGGTGAGATTGAAGCCAAGATGTTAGATGATATATCTATCATCCTCAGTGCCATCATTTTTATGTATAACATTACTAATATACTTGTTAAAATGTCTTTTTCCAACAATCAATGCAAAGTTCCTTCTGGAAGACAGAAATCACCTGTGCAGTGCTATACATTTCTCCATTGCCTTAGTTGGTTCTATTTTTTCACCTAAGGCTTTAATCAAAGTAAGCTTTTCTTTTCTTCCATTTAGAGGCAGGGAATTTAAGTGGATATTTTCAGAAGGCAATGGTCACTTACAGCAATGCTGTCTTAGGAGAGACTGGCTTCAGTTAAATAGAGATTGAATGCAAGCCTCCAGTTTTACTTAGAACACTGAGTCAGCCCTATAATGACATGTTTTTCTGAATCATTGCCGCGTATCATTACTACTCAACTTTTTCTTTACACCAGGTACCTGGAAGAGCCAGCATCGAGAGTAAAGGTAAAAAAAGAAAATTACAGACTTTTAATTTCATTTAAAAACTTTAAGGGTTTAAAAAAAATCCAGCTCTTAGGAGCTCAGAAGAAATCAAAGAAATTTAACTTCTTTAGTACATTTTTGACCTATGTAAAGCTCATTTTAAGGATAATATTTTATTTTGAAAATGCTTTTTGCAATGAGTTTGACTGTATGATTAGTTCTCTAGGCTGAAAAATACTTTCACTTATCACTGATATCTATTAAGTTACATAACATTGAACTATTTTCAAAAGTTTGTCATGATAAGGAAATGATGCTTATTAGGATCAATGTACTGATAAAGTACTGCTTTATTTCTCAGCGACTCTTTTGCATCTGCTGTTGTTTATTCTATTGCTCTGAAAAAATAGCTTCTTATGATGGTATAGGCTCATAATCCTCAAATATTTAATTTGAAAAAAATGGAAAATTGAGGTACATGAGTGTAAACTGATTATGGTTATAGCAGGAACACATGCATCAAAGCATCACATCTTTAATTTTCAGTTTACCCGATGGTTGCAAAATTCTTTATTGTAATTTTGTGGAAGAAAATGAAATATCTTCCAGAAGTGGCTATTATAGTAGTTTTTGCCTGAGTAAGAATTTTTCATAATCTGTGAAGATTTATGATAGAATGGAAAAGAACACTGGACTGGGAGTTAGAAAAATAATATTTAATTTCTGCCTCTCTCATTTATCACCTGGCTAACCTTGAGCAAAGGCTGGATGTCAGGGTCCTTACAAAGCAAGGGGACTCAATTAGGGAATCCATAAGGTTCATTCCAACAAGAGATCTGTGATTTTATTAAATTTTTTAAAAAGATGTCCTTTCTTATATAGGGAAGATATTGAGATGGCTTAAATATGTGTGTGTGGAAAATATTATTTGGAACAAGCTTTCTTGTTGAAGCTATTAATATTAAAAAGGGTATGTTTATATACGTATCATATACATACATACAAGTATATATATGTATATGTAGAAACATATGTATGCACCCATTACATTAAAGAATTTTACAGTCATCAATCGATCTGGGAATAATAATACCTATATGTTTGCTTAACAGAGTTGTTGGGAAAAACAAATAGTATAATGTATTGAAAGTACCATACAAAACATAAAATACTACATACAGGTCTATTATTATTCATGTTATTACACTACTGGAAAATCTAGAGAGTTATAAATCCGTGATAGCTAGGGTTCCTACAGTTTATGCTCTCTAACCTTAGCTGGGATTTTATTGCTCTGTGATTTTTAAAAAATCATCTTTAGAGGCCTTCATAGTACACTCTCTATAACAAACAACTATTTAAAACATTTTCTGGTTTCTTTAAGCTTTTTATGATTAGAATTCTTTTTCTCTGTCTCTCTTTGTCTCCCTCTTTCTGTCTCTGTCTTTCTGTCTCTTTCTCTTTCTCTCTCAGACTCCTCAGGTTCTGTCTCCTTTCTCTGTTTCACTTTTTCACTTTCCAAGAAAGTGCCTGTCTCATCCTGCCTCAAATTACCCTTCCCTTCTCTTTAACTGTTGAAGGGGGCCTGCTGTGTTTAAATGCTAATGAGAAGATCTGGGAAGAAACTCTTGGATTTTTCTTTTAAACAGGTTCACTAAGCCTTTTATCAAGTCAGAAACACTCCTAACAAATTGTGAAACCTCTGCACATTTTTTAGGTTTCCTGGGGACCATCATAAAAATGCAAAAGCATGATGGGAAGAGTTAGAACATTTAATCTATTAGAATAAAAATACTGGTATGATCCTTAAGGAGTTTTTTCAATGATTAGGAAGGGAAAGAATCCATTTCATTTGATGGCTGTAACTTAGTAATCACCATCAAAGAGTTGAGTACATATTGTGGATGAATAAGATAATGTAGATAGCGGACTAACAATCTCTGTGGCCTCTCTTGCAATAATTAGTCTAGCTTTGAAGAACTATTGTGAGTCCAGAGGATCTGGGGCACTGCTCCACTTCCTGTTTTGTATCACATATAGGTTTGGACTTGTTTCGAGTCTTGGGTAGTCACTATTAATGGAGGTAGGGGATTAAGGTTTCCATTTCTCATTTTCTTCAATTCATTAAACCTCTACCCATGTAAGATTTTACTTATAACCTAGATTATGGCTAATATTTAGGGTTTTCCCTGCAAGGCAGAAAGTAACCAATATATTTAATACATAATATGGATTTGGTATGGGTCAGGTAATTTATGTGTTCCCTCCATTCAAACATAAAAGACACAATTGTGTCTCACAATTGTGCCATAATAGAATAGGATTTGGTAATTTTAAAGTACTGTTATAATTTTCCAGGAAGCTGATACTTAAAAATCCCATCAGAACATAAAACAATTTGCAATTGTGCTAATTAGGTATATTTTATTTTTCTTCTTGTCTTGGCAATATCCAAATAACTTTCTATGTGTATGTATATGTATGTGTGCGTATGTGTGTGTGTGTGTGTGTATATATATATATATATATATATATATATAGGCAAAATGACTGTGAATTCCCCTGAACGCACAGATTCTCATGGAACCTCTTAAATTTACAAGGTCATCTCCAAGCTGGGTCAAATCTATCTCAAAAAGCAATTTTGGTCATTTAGTTAAGACAGGAAACTTAATAAAGCCCAAAAGATTGTCATGGTCCTAGGAGCAAAATCACCTATTTGAGTTCTTGCTCCATGTAGGATCAGCAATGGAATGATCAGAACATGTCAAGCTAATCCTCTACACTATCCTTATAAGGAGTCTAGGGGAAAAATCCCAAACAATCCAAAAAGCAATTACTCACTATAGGAGAGTTTCACTATCAAGAGAAACCAGGCGAAAGTTAGCTCTTCTTTAACAGATGCACTCTGTTCCACTTTGAATATATGTAGTTTATATTAATGCAATTATTATCTGAGTATTTGTGTTACACTTTATCTTCAAATTTTTCCAGTCTTGTTAGTGAAAGTAAACATAAAAGGAAATTTTTTAAGGCAAATATAATAATTGGATTCATCGGAAATATACACTTCATTGTCAGCTACACATAATTTTTTGTCTTGTTTAAATTGAAGTATCTTTATCACAACCTTATCACCTTTAAGGAAGCAATAATAGTCTATTTTCCAAAAATATCTGAAGTGTATAATCCTTGAGTCTTCTAACAAGACTCCTTAGTAAATCATTTTATAGAATGATACCTCTTAGCAGTCAATCAAATCAGGAATCAGCAAGCATTTATTAAGTGCCTACTACTACTACAGGCACTGATTATACAGATGCAAGAAATCATTACTTTCAAAGTTCTTACAAGCCCCTACTTAAATGATTGAATGAGTGATTATCCTTTGCAATAGAATTATAAAAATCTCTATTTTAGGAATCTGTTTTTTCATTTTTGTACGAAAACATTTTGTAATTTTTTTTCATTTCATTTCACTTCAAATCCCCCTCTTTTACCCTAACGTGTATATTTAACCCCATTTCATGGGATGAATAGTGTATACATGAAACTCAGCAATGGCCTTTTCAGTGGATTCAACTGGGAGAGTCAAATCATCTGTTTCTCTTACCTGTACCCACAGATGTATTTCAGCACTGGACGCCTAACTTCATCTACAATCAAAAGGTAGACAAAGACAGTGTTAAGGAACCTTTGAACTGTATTTGTTAGTCTCATAGGAGAGGAAGAAAATCTTCATTTAATTTTGTAGTTTTAAAAAATAGTATTACTTCAACAACAATACTATATGATGACCAATTCTGATGGACCAGGCCATCCTCAGCAACGAGATCAACCAAATCATTTCTAATGGAGCAGTAATGAACTGAACCAGCTATGCCCAGAAAAAGAACTCTGGGAGATGACTAAAAACCATTACATTGAATTCCCAATCCCTATATTTATGCACACCTGCATTTTTGATTTCCTTCACAAGCTAATTGTACAATATTTCAGAGTCTGATTCTTTTTCTACAGCAAAATAACGTTTTGGTCAGGTATACTTATTGTGTATCTAATTTATATTTTAATATATTTAACATCTACTGGTCATCCTGCCATCTAGGGGAGGGGGTGGGGGGGTAAGAGGTGAAAAATTGGAACAAGAGGTTTGGCAATTGTTAATGCTGTAAAGTTACCCATGCATATATCCTGTAAATAAAAGGCTATTAAATAAATAAAAAAAATAGTATTAATGGGGCAGCTAGGTGGCGCAGTGGATAGAGCATCAGCCCTGAAATCAGGAGGACCTGAGTTCAAATATGATTTCATACATTTAACACTTCCCAGCTGTGTGACCCAGGGCAAGTCATTTAACCCCAATTGCCTCAGAAAAAAAAAAAAAAAGTATTATTGCAATGTTGAAAACTATCTTTACATGTATTTAGAAAATAAAAAGTTATTACTAAAAAAAATAGTATTAACCCATTATATTGATAGCACAATTAAACTGTGAATAATTCAAAGAACTGATCATCCTAGCATTTTAAAGCAAGTTATTAGTATCTGTACAAAAAAAAATTGTCTATCGCTCTAACTAAAGTTTGCATTATAACTAATACAATAACACAGCCTTCTTTACTAATACTCTGGAAATAGAATTTTATCATTCAGTACAGATAAGGAATTATTTACAAACTTTATCTAAGTGACTTCAGTCTGTATTAGCATCCACAGTTTGAAAAACCTGGTGAATTTAAGAGGTCAAAATCAGCAGGTTTTGCAAGTAAAATAAAAATCAATTTTTACATCATTTTACTTTTCTTAATTACATGTAAAACAATTATAAACATCTGTGGTTTTATTTAAATTTTGAATTCTAATTTCTTTCTTATTTCTACTTTCCTTGAGAGGGTGAGCAATTTGCTATAGATTATATATGTGCTGTCATGTACAACATGTTTTCATATTAGTTACAAAAAAGAAAGAAAATAAAAAGACAAAAAGCAGGAAGAATAAAGTGTGTTTTGGTCTGCATTCAGATTGAATACATTCTTCTCTGGAGGTAGAAATCATATTCATTTTGAAAAACATTCATTGAACCATTTTTCAATGGCATACAAAAATGGAAAGTATAAGCTTCACTGAGGTCTTAAATAGATGCCTATTGTGAACAATATTTTGATATGTTAATAGATTTGTGATCTTTTTGATGCAACTTTTTGTTTGTTTATTTTCTCCTTTCTTATGGTTTGCCCCTTTTGGTCTGATTTTTCATGCACAGCATGACAAATATGGAAATGTGTTTAAAAGGATTGCACATATTTAACCTATATTAAATTGTTTGTTGTTTGGGGGAAATAAGGGAGAGAGGAAAAAATTGGAACACAAAGTCTTACAAAAACAAATATTGAAAATTATCTTTACATGTATTTGGAAAAAGAAAATGTTATTGAGAAAAAATGTCTACATGTTCATTTCTTATTCTGGTCACATAGGTTCTATTAAACCTATTTGTGTGCTAAATTCAATTCCACGAATTTAATAAGCATTTGTTATATGTCTACTATGATGAGCAAGGCATAAGACAAAATAAAACCAAAACAACCATATCATAATGCCTACATCAACAATATAATGTGCACATCGACAAGTAAATATAAAGTAGACCCAAAGTAATACAGTGTATTTTTAAGACAGAGAAAGATCATGGAAAACAGAGTGAATCCTAAGAGCTTGCTCTCAAACTGTGCTCTAAAAGAAAGTACCAAACTTTATAATACTCTAGTGTTCAGTTTCTTAAACAACCCATATAGGGTCTTGTAACTGAAGGTGGGAGGGGCACAAAACTATGATTTATTATCAGTAAATGTTTGTTTTGTATACCAATTTTACAAACCTATATATCTGGGATCACATAAAAATTTCTCAGACAAAAGAGGTCACAAATGGAACAATTTAAAGAAGTTCTGCTCTAGTGTACTTAAATCTCAGCATCTCTATCTCCAAGATAGTAGATAGAGCTCTGATGACATTCACTGGTTTGTGTAAACGAAGAGAATAAGTTTTCAAAAACTATTTTCAGTCAGAAAAAGCACTGACTTTTTGGGATCTAAACTAAACTGAGTAAAGTGGGTACCACTAACAGGTCATTCTTAAAATAAGATCAAAATGATAGTGTGGAAATTCTAAACAGCAGCAATCTTTGGAAACAGAATGAGAGAATTTCAGACCTGGAAGGGCCCATCTAAATCAAACAGGACCTGAATAATCATCCTGTCTACAACATCCACGGACAAATAGTTCTCTAACTCCATCTGAGGCCCTCCACTAATGGGAAACTCACTGTTTTCTGAAAAAGCTCATCATGCTTTTGGACCACTTTAATTGTTAAGATATTTTTCCTTATAATAAATCTTAAGTTTTCCTCTCTAACTCAAAGTGAAGGAATCTAATGCTAGAGATTAGAGTGCTAGTTGGAAATAATTTCTTTTATACTCATTATATATATATATATATATATATATATATATATGTAGTATTATTATATTATTTATTATTATTAGAGACAATGTTTGAACTCAAATCACCTGACTTGAAATCCATGCTCTTTTCTCTGAGCCACCCTACCTGTCTACCAACCTGTTGCTGATTCTGCTTTCTGGATCTCCAGAGAATGAGTCTAATTCGTCTTCGATGAGATACTCTTTCAGATATGTGAGGATAATTTGTCATGTTCTCCTTCAGTCTTCTTGTCTCCAATTTATCTATTTCCATTTTCAACTGACATGATTTTCAGGGCCTTAAGGTTCCTGGTGCCATTAATCATGATGGTGCCTTGTCAATCCAATCCAACAAATATTGTGCTTATTATGTGCTACTCACTGTGCTAAGAACTTTTGATACAATTAATGAAAAGACAGTTCTTGTCTTCAAGGAGCTTACAACCTAATGGGGAGGAAGACTTCAGACAGAAAGAGGGATGAAAGTAGGGAATAGAGTAGGGGAATACTATAGATTCTTGTTACAGGGGCATTTTGTTCCTTGAAGCTGAAACTAGGTAGAGCAGCACATACAGATGGTGTGAGCTCAAAAATCTAATTTCTGCCCTCTAGAAAAGAAGATATTGGGACGAATTTGATATTCTACTTTCTAGCCTTTCAATAAAAGGGGAGAGGCAGATGAGGGAGGTAGTCAATCAAGACTTGCAGTTAGCAGCATGGGGATGAGATTTGAGGTAATGATTTTGCCACAATATTCCAGATGTGATCTGATTAGAGTAATATCCCAGAAGACTATCAATTTTTTTCATGACACCATGCTTATTAATGGACAATGTACATCATGGCATAGATGACTGCCTTAATCTGGATTCTCTTACAAAGTCCTCAGAAGAAAGTGTTGTGTTTGATAGGATTTGAGATTTCAACTAATTTTTACAAGTGGTGAGACTGTAAAATTTCCTCTCCAGGGCACTAGAATAAATGGTATAATTTTGTTGAGATTGTTAAAGGACTATACTTGTAGGTAATATCAAATTAATTTACTGGGGAAAGATGTCCTTGTGCAGCAGTTCTTGTGTCAGCAGATTTGCTGTTGGAATTTAGAATCAGGAAAACTTGTTTGAATTTTTCCTCACATGCTTTTTTAGCTGTATTAAGCATGATAATCTTCTCTGATCTTCAGTTACCTCATCTATAAAATGGAAGAGTTTCTGGAAGAATTGTTTTATCTCTCTCTCTCTCTCTCTCTCTCTCTCTCTCTCTCTATATATCTCTGAAAGGATATTTTATACCAATTATACCTATTCCTAAAAGCAAATTAAGTTGTTCTCACAGACAACAACAATGGGAGAATCATACTAGTGGGTTGTTGTGAGTAATTGCACTAGAAAGACCCCTCTCTTCTCTCCTCACTCTCAGAATGCGGAGGGGACAAATAGCCAGCTGAATTTTAATCTAGTCTGCTAATAAAAGCAGAGATTGGTAGAGTAGCTTTAGAACCTCCCTTATACATGGAAGCATCACTGAAATATTTTTTAAATGATTGTCTTTTCTGTTTTAATTTTATTTAGTGTTATATACACCCCAGTGCTTAAAAATGAGAGAATTGTACTAAATGGAACCAAGGCTTCTTGTAGCCCTAAATCACTATGTTTGCTGTCTTTTTAAGCTATGGTATGTGATTTGAGTGGAATTCAAGAAATAAGAATCAGCAGAAGAGTCAGATCTTTGCTTTTTATTTTGATGGATTAAAATTATATGATCATCCAGTGAAGTTCTGATTATATGCTCCACTTAGTTGGTTAGCTATCTTTTCATAGATTCTAAAAATATGCCAAAATTAATATTCTTGATAGCATTTTTGCAGGCTGTAACATGGCATTATTGCTTTCTCTTTAGCAAGTATGTGATTTTAAGCATTATTCTCCTGGGAAGAAAGGATATTTTTTGAAAGAATAGCTTCGATGTGGTCATTTTCATTTAGGTTTATATTTAAGTGTTTCATCTTCACCAGATGCATCCAATTTTATCTCTTTGAATCTTATATTTTTTTGGGGGGGATAAAGAGTTCCTTGAAATATTTTACCATGAAATTCCTTGAAATATAGCTATATCTTTTTCTTTATTTCTTCCAAAAGTCAAAGAGTGGTGAAATGTTAAGAGTGATAGTTTATGTATAAATATGTATACATATATTGAATTTAACATATACTTTAACATATTTAACATGTATTGGACTATCTGCCATCTAGGGGAGGGGGTGGGGAAGGGAAGGGAAAAGTTGAAACTTTTTCTTTTTACTTCATTTCCTTTTCTTCTTCCTTTTATGCAAGGCACATGCTTTATCCACAGTTATATCCACAATAATTATATCCGCAAATAATATCCACAGTAAATTAGTTATTGTATTATTCCAATTGAATATTTACTAAATATGTAGATATTTCTTTTATATATATATATATAATTAACCTGTCCCTTTTACTCTCCTAAGTAAAAAAATGTAAATCTGAAAAATAAAGCCTTCAATATATATAACTACATAGTGTAGCAAAACAAATTCCCACATTAGCTATGTCTGAAAAAAATATATATCTCTTTCTACTTTTTTAAAAGTTTGTCACCTTTCTTTCTTTGCTTTATTGTTTTTGGATTGGAAAAGGTTCTTTAAAAAAAAGAAAATAGATATTGCCCTAAAGTATAAATTTTTTTTTGCCATACTATATTTGAAAATATTGAAAGAATGTTAATTATTGGATTTGACTAAGAACTGTGGCACATGAATTTTTCACCTCCTTTTCTTAATATAGTGTAAAGCACTGAAGAAGGCATTCAAAGAGAAAGTATAGAACTACCCTAGTTCACTAAGCAGTCATCTAGGACTTGGGAATGTGGAATTTGTCAAGTATATTCTAATAAATTTTCTGGTGTCAGCAAATATCAAAACTGAGGAGAAAATGTAAAGGTGAGATTATTTAGTAAATACACCATTCTACTTGAAATAAGTTGACAAAATATGCAACCAATCTTTTAAATTATAGCCTTTAGATTAAGTCTAAAAAAGCTTTGAAACTAGTGTATGAAGTGAAATACTGTCAGACAAAAAGTTGGTTTTAATAGGTGGAAGCATTTTGTCATGTCCTCTGGGTGCTAGAAAGAAGCATCCAGTTGGTTAGAATTGGGAAATTTCAGTAATTGTCAATCTAGAAAAATGTTCCAGCAAACTTCTGAAGAGGAAGCAGGGACTAGGGGTGTGGCGGAAAACAGAAGCTTTAGCTTTACAACTATGGCTTGTGTCTTCCCTCCCTCCATTTTGAGAAGATTCAAGAAAAATCTTGAGTATGTTGGACATCTCATTCTTTCATTAATGTTCTAGAGACAGCCCTGGATCATTTAATGACAATGTTTTCATTGGGAGTCAAGGGTAGACTATTATGCAGTTTCTCAGTTCCATGAAGAGTTCAACAAAGGGTCTACCTTATGCATAAGAGGAATTTTTTCAGTACCTCATGAATGGACTTATAGGAACCAGAATCTATGAGTTACTGCTTTTCCATGTGTTCTCTAAGCTTGAGTCCTCTTTCCTCTGTACTCTATGTATTTGTGGGAGGGTACATTACAGAATTTTGGGAGGATGATATGTTTTTAATTGTATCACCTTGACCAATAATCCTTTATAAAAACTACTTAAGTTTGGCTGACTAAAATGATTTTTAACTGATAATTTGGAGGTAAAATACACTAGAGGAGGCTTGAGCTGGTGACATTAAAGAATCTTTTTGATGTTTCAAGAGTACCACTATTGAGTGGGAGAGAAATATAGATTTTCTTTGAGACCCAAGAGTTATGAGAGTAGATAAGGATCCTTAAAGCTTAATATGGGTCACGTGGGATTTTTACAAGATTGAGAAAGAAGTATATTATCATGCTACATACTTCACTTAAGCAAAATAGAACTAGATGTGGATCCTGTAATATCAGGAAAATTAAAAGTGATTCTCTCTTGTACATAGGAAGGGCAGACTAGATCATTTTTGAAATTAGTACAATTTAGTCATATCTTAATTTGGGGAAGTATTGTTAATAGCAGCAACAAAAGGAACCAAAACTTAAAATATGTTGGGAAATTTTATATGGGTTGTCAAGCCTTAGGATTTTTTAAATAACAGAATTTAGGAAATGAAAGTTTGATTAAATTATGATCTATAAGAATTAAATTGAAATTTAGTCACGAATCTACTTAATTTTTGCCAAGGTTTTATATTTCTAGAAATCTTGCTCTTTTCTTACCTAAATATATGTGGAAATATTAGTAATTGCTGATTAAGCATATCTGTAACTTAGTATTTTAATAAAGAGTTGATTTTTTTAAAGTAAAGATATAATTGATTAATTTACACATTGATCTATGATCTATAAGTCTTACTTATTTCTGAGGAAATCCTAGCTGATGGATCCAAACAATAATAAACCAGGGCAACTTTGTGAATTGAAGACCTGAAACCTAGGAGGCACTGTAAATCATAGGATTAGCCATGTTAACATCCCCGGTTATAAAATGATGAAATAGGACATTTGTGTGCTCTTGACCAAGTCATAGCTTTTCAAGACTGTCACTTTATTCAAATGTAAAATGAGAACGTTGGACTAATCCTCTCTAAAATTCTAATTATATTTTGAGTAGTGTTTGGAATTCCATTTTGTCTGTTTCTTTGGCAAGGAAAAACCTTATTTAAGTAAGAAGGAACTTTTTAGGAGGGAGAGAACTCTTTGAACTGATGCTTCTGACAGGTGGCCATTAGCAACTAATGGTGGGTTTGTTAATTACTATTGGAAAAGAAAAGCTAAGGGTGCTTAAGAGTTCAGTAGCTTCTAAGCAGCCACCCTGAAGACTGGTTTAGAAAAAAGTGATTAGTGTTATTATGAAATGCAAATTGCAGCATGTGGTATCAACACATTATTTATTACAAATGAGAAAATACATAGTGTAGCTAAATATGTCCAATTTAATTATAGGCATGGCAAAACTCCAGTCCTAATAGGAAAACTAATGCTAAAGCTAGAAAAGTCAGGTTTGGTTTGAAAAATGCATTTTTAGGTATTCTGTTTCATTTCTTTCACAAGAGGCTATTCTCTGATTATTATTCAATTCATCTAGAAGTGACTCTATCTCTTAAGATATAATTCTACCTCATTTTTTATTAAAAAAAACTTTATTATCTTTTGTTTTATCACTGCAGTCATTTTCCCTAAACCACCTCATTCTTTGGACAAAGAATAAATAACATTTAGAAAAAGACCAAGTGACACAATAATTACTTCTGAAATTTTATAGCCCATATTCCACATTTGTAAACTAGTCCCAATATTTTTACTGAGAAAAGAAAGATATGATTTCAGTATTGAGATTTTGTTTTTTTTAAATCTTGTCTTTTTTTTTCTCGAATTCTTCGCACTAATTTTATTCTTGACTTAAGTTTAAAAAATTATTATTCTCTCAGTTCTTTAGGCAACTCTTTAAGACTTTAACTTACAGAGGGAGTGCTGCTCTTCACTGGTAGATGCAATTGCCTTACTTGTTGGTTCCTCATACCAATAAAATCATAGTCCAGTCTGCGTACTTATTCCAATTGCATTTCCTATTATATCCTTTTTGGTGGAAATTAAATTCTCACTCTAGTCTTTTCCATCATAAGTATTTATAATCCTAGGTCATCATAAATTCACGGTTGAATGACACCTCAAAGATAATATAGTTTAACCTTTGTATTTTACAGATGAAGAAACTAAAGTACCAAGAAGTTAAGTGACTGGAGATTATACCTTCAAGTGGAATCTCAAGTAAGCATCTGAGACAAGATTTAAATCCTGACTCTTCCTGACTCTAAATTCAGTGTGTTATCTGTTTTGTATTATTGTCATATGAATTTTAAAAATCACAAGTATTTGATAGCAGTAATTCAGTTTTTGTTCTCATTTATTCTTTCACCGAATCAGTACCACAACTAGGGTGGTGCCCTCAGAGATTTGCCCCAGAGCTGGGGTAGTGCTCCTTCTCTTCTGAAAGCTGTCCTCTACTCAGAAGATACCCAGAGACTCTAATAGAGTCCAGTCTAACAGAGACCCAGAGGGTCAGTCCAAAGATTGTGTGTGTATGTGTGTATATATATATAAACATATCAGGTCAATAAACATTTCTATCCTATGGCTGGAAATAAGAAAAAGAACTCTGATCTCAAGGGGATTCCCCTCTACTGGGGGAAGATAACCCAAAAGGGGAGAAGGGGTGCCATGTCTGTGGAGCCAAAGCCAAGCAGAGAAGCTGACAGTAAATGAAGTTAGCTGGAAAAGTTTCAGAGTATTTATAAAAGGAGGTCTTGGGTATAGGTCGTTGATCTATCTTCACAGCTTTTAGCACCCCAGGTGGCAGATAAGTGTATGGTATCCTAGACCAATTTCTACCTGAGGTAAGATTAAAAAAGTATAAAGAGCATTCTCTCTGTGTCTCTGTCTCTGTTTCTCCCCTCCTCCCTCATCTACCTAGATCTCCTTTTATTTGGAATTCCCAGGATTTGTGGAACACTGTTTCAATCACATAAATAGGAATACTTTAGCATCCCATGCCCTCCAGAGACAGGGGCAACACTATCCAGGTGAGGATAATTCTTCCCTATGCCACAGGGATGAAATAGCACAGCTTTTGGGGAACAAGCTCTTGGCTGGGAAGCAATAAACCCTTAGAAACCCTTTTGCTTCCAGGATATAAAGAATGACATTTCAGGGACTTTAACTGTAAGGGAAACAGGGGATTCAGTTATTCTAGGATAAAGGATATACTTCTAGGAAGAGTAATAGCATAGCTACAAGGTAGCCCTGAGATGAGTAATAGGCTGAGAAACCTTTCCTCAGATCCCCTCAATCTTAACCATCTTACCCCACTCAACTTAATTTTTTTCCATGTTCAAGAATTTCTAGTTAGATAGATGGATAGCTAAATAGAAAGATGAATAGATAGGTTGATAAAATATATGAAGCATTTATCATATAAAGATATAAATATAAGAAAACAAAAGTTTTTGTTTTCAAGGATCTTACTTTTTAATTGAGGTGGAAGTTTCTCCAGGATATCAAAGCAACTGACCATAAAGAGGAAAATAAGTTTAGAGAGTGAGTTACTTGTGTCTCTACCTCAGTTAATCTAAGTGGCCTCCTTCATCAAGCTGGTTCTTCTTTTTTTTGTTTTTGTTTTTGGTTTTTTTGGGTGAATTCTGTCGAATTGACATAATTAAACATCGTGGTTTAATTACAAAACAAAATTAAGGAATCTAAATGTTGTAATATAGTTAACATGATAGGGAATCAAATCCTTTTTTTTTTTTTTTTTTGAGACCACTGCTTTTTCTTAATTTAACAGCTTATAATGTTATAAGCTGTTAAATTAAGTTAAATTAAGAAAAAGCAGTGGTCTCAAAAAATTATTTATTTATTAAGCATATGTCTTCCTTATTCATCATACCTTCACTTAGCATTCTTGATTGCTATTTCCTATCTACTAGCTTTTTATGGAATAAAGTTTCCCCTATGATTTGAAATTACACCTTCAAGTGGGACCATTCTCCTAAATTACTTTTTAAATACATTTCTAATTTAGCTTGACCTGCCTGGAGTTTCTCTAATCTTTCTGGCATCTTACCAACTGTCATTATCTGTAAACTCAATTAATTTAATGTTTATGCTTTCTTCTAGGTTATTATTAACAAAGATGTTCACTGAGAGTCATCTGAGTCACCCTACTGGATATCAGTTTATATCCATGAAGGACATGGTCCAAATATAACAACCTAAGCCTGGATTTTAGGCTATGGACAACTGGTTTTTATCACATTAAGCAGCTAATAAATTAGGAGCTGGTATGTAATTGTTTTTAATAGCTCTATAATTCCATTCCATAACTTCAGGACATTGTAACACTACTCCTTAAAGTTGTGTGGGAGAGAAAACTCTCCAAGTAAGCTCTTTGCAAGAGAGGGGGAGCCAAATTCTCCTAACTCCATCTAAATACATCACAAGTTCCCTGTGCATTTCATTTGGGGTTAGACAGTGAGATATGAAATCCAAATCATTAAACAAGAAAATAAATTTGGTGTCCTACTGGCAATAGTTTATATACAGAGCAAGGTTGATATATATCAGTTGAACTCTAATAACAAAATATCTTATTTCTTCTTTTTTTTTTTTATTCATTCATTCATTTATTTGCATTTTTCTCTCAATTACATGTAAAAAATTTTAAATATTTATTTTTAAAATTTTTGAGTTCCAAATTCTTTCCTTCTTTCCCTCCCTTCCTTTCACCCTCCCTAAAAGGCAAACAATTTGATAAAGATTATATATGTAAAGTCATGCAAAAGTTATTTTCATATTAACCATATTGCAAAAGAAACCAGATTGTCCCCTCTCCTAAAAACCAAGAAAAAATGTAAAAAGTATGCTTCAATCAACTTCATCAGTTCTTTCTCTAAAAGGGGATAATATTTTTCATCATAAATCCTTAAGATTTGTCTTGGATCATTGTATTGCTGAGAATAGCCAAGTTATTCACAATTAATTATAATACAGTATTGTTATTACTGTGTACAAAGTTTTCATGGTTCTGCTCACTTCACTTTGGATCAATTCTTATAAATCTTTCTAGGTTTGTCTGAAACCATTTTGTTCATCATTTATTTATTCATTCATTTATTTATTGCTGAGGCAATTAGGGTCAAGTGATTTGCCCAGGATCACATAGCCAGGAAGTGTTAAGTGTCTGAGACCTGATTTGAACTCAGGTCCTCTTGACTTGAGGACTTCATTCTATCCATTGCTCCACCTAGCTGCTTCAACAGTATACTATCTTAACATATATCACAATTTGTTCAGTCAATTGATAGACATACCCTCAATTTCTAATTCTTGCCCACCACTAAAAGAACTGCTATAAATATTTTCTAATCGCTTTCTCTTTTGAGTTCTGCTCTTTACTGGCTGTGGGCTGAAAGCTCTCAATTGTTGTTGCAGATAATGCAGAAGCCTCCAAGACCTCAGTCCCAGTTTCCTAAGTTTTGGCCCGAAAATTATTTCACTCTGACCTTTGATGGCTCTGATGCTTCAGAATATAATTTGAGGTGTTGTTTTAAAGTTGTTTGGATGAAAATTTGGGAGCGTTCAGGAGAGTTCCCATTTCTATTTAACCATCTTCTATTCCTTCTGAATTTCTGTGGAAATGTCTGTGTTTGAAATTTGTGATGGTATTAATATTCCTACTCTCTGAAAAATTCTGTCAAGATGCTGGAACTGATGTAGTTCTTTTTTTAAAATATGTTTGAGACTCATTGGTAGAAACTTATTTATTCATTCATACTGGGAAAAGCAATTTGAAGTATTATGTCCAATAGGAAGTAACATCATTTTTATATATGAAAAAGAATACAAAAATGAAATGTTGGTATTTTGTTTAAGGGAAACGATGTATAAAAATTCTCTAGGGCTCATTCTACTCCCCCACCATTCTTACCAACAATCTTGACTAGGCTCTGTAAATATACTGGCTTTCAAAGATGCTAGACCCAATATGATATAATTCTATGAAGAAACAAACAAACCTCAATTAATTTGCTACATATGCTTTTATAATGAAGCTCATTAAATTGTGAGTTCCTTGAGATCAGGAGACTTTTTTTTTTTTTTTTTGCCTTTCTTTGGAACTTAGCACAGTACCTGGTACATTGTAAGAGCTTGCTGACTCCCCTTCTGTAGAACATCTCAATGGGAATAATTATATATAGTAAACTTAATTACTATTCTCCATCATCAAGGCATGCTGGAAAGAAACTGAACTGGGAATAAAAAAAATTGGGTTTCTTGTCCTGCTTTTGCCACTAATCAACTGTGTGAACTTGAGAAATAACAATCTTTATGAGTGTGAAGTTCACTTCTAAGGTCTTTTTCAACTTAAAAGTCTAAAATTTATTAACTTTTAATTTATTGAAATTATATTATTTATATTTATGTTACTATGTGAGTTATACATTTTCAATGTCTATTGATGTTACATACAGGTATTAAAACCTTTTTCTGTTTGCCATTTATTCAACCACTGTTCATGAGCCTATATTTTTCTTCTCTGAATCTTTTTTAACTCCCAGACCAGCCAGGATCAATCACATGACATTCCATTAATGTAAAAAGACATTTATGTAAAACAGAATGCAAAGTAAATAAGGAACTAAAATCAAGCAGCAGGCAAATATTCTATTAGCCATTTCTACCCATACAGCAGGGGCCAGGTGTTAAAAATCATTAGAGAGAGCAACCTTTGTCCCTGGATACCTCTGGCCAAGTTTGCACAGCACAATACAAATCCTGGGAGAATGTTGACTTGTAGCAAGTGGACAGTCACTAAAATCTTGAGGAAGTCCTCTCACTATTAGTCAGGTCATCAGTTAACAAGCACTTATTCAATGCTCCCTATGTAACAAGCTCTGAGAATACAAATCCAATGAGAAATATGGTTCTTATCTTCAAAGTTTGTATCTAATGGGGGAAGACAGAACATACAAAGAACCTGAAAAAGGGAGCAGGATAAGGAGAGGAAGGAGAACTGGTGGGAAGCCCAGAGAAAGCCTCTAGAAAGGAATAAGACTTGGCTGGCCTGGTGACAACCCCCCCCCCCCTTAAATGAATGTTATGGAAGTAGTTATCCAAAAACAAAACAAAACAAACAAACAAACAAACAAAAAAACCAGAGGGTTGGAGGGTACTTCTAATGTGTGCATTTCAGGGCTGGAGTGAGTTTGAGGAAGAAGAGATTTCTGGAGTATGGTAGAAGTCAAGAGTGTAGCCTGAAGAGGAATGTATCATCCAGTCAATACTGAACCTGAGCTCAAGAGACAACTGCCATTTTCTTCTTCTAGAATATGTTTACATTCCCTTTCGTAAGAGACTACACCCAGATGCTTATGAGGGTATCACAAATACTCTGTCTCACTAGAGTCACCTTTGACTACGTGTGACTACGTGACTCCACTGTACTTCCCTGGTAGGAGGTGACATTTCCTTTTCTTTTTTTATTATTACTCTGAAATACTACATATATTTATTAAAAACTTTAAATGAGTTGAAAAATATGTAGCTTTTTTTAAGACACAGATTTAGCATTGAGAATTTAAATCAGCTTTGTCAATGAATTAATAAAAACAGTTCATTTTAAAATTACAATGATTGGCAGCTTAATAAATGTTCAGTTCTTCTAATCCTTTCCTGGGACCTTAGTAACAATCATATTCAAAACCTCATCAATCCAGACCTGACAAAATGTTATAATTAAATCATGACCAGAGATTAACATTTGAGATGACAGTTGCATTTCTGATTTGGTGAATCTTAAATGGGATCTGATATGGATGCCAATGGGCAGCAGGATAATGCAGTGGGTGGAGCACTGTGTCTGGAGTCAGGAATGTCCGAGTTTAAATCTGGCCTCAGACACTCACTGGCTTCTGTGACCCTGGGCAAGTCGATTAGTCCTGTTTCCCTCAGTTTCCCCATTTATAAAATGATCTGGAGAAGGACAAAACATTCCAGCATCTCTGCCAAGAAAATCCCAAATGGGATCATGAAGAGTCAGACATCACTGAAATGACTGAACAACAACAATATATTAATACAGGTCAAAAATCAACATATATAATAATTTGGAATAGAAGGGAGGGTGCAAATCAGGAAAGGATAAAGGGGTAAATGTGGGGAGAGTCTAGGGAAACAAAAGTAGGAGTTCTACATCCAAGCAAGGGTATTTAGTGGTTTTTTTTTTTTTTTTCCTGCTTGATTCTAAAAGGCTTTTTATTGTCTGAAACAATTGGGGTTAAGTCACTTGCCCAGGGTTTAGGAAGTGTTAAGTGTCTGAGACAAGATTTGAATTCTGGTCCTCCTAACTTCAGGGCTGGCACTCTATCCACTACACCACTAGGAGGCTTTCTTAAGGAAATAAGTTATCAGGACTGGTTTGAATGAAAAGAAATAGCCAACCACTTGACCAGTAGTCAATGAATTAAAAAAAAAAAAAAACACCTAGAGAATCTCAGAAGATAACTAGAAATAATGAAAAAATGTTTGCATTCTAGGTATGTTTTATAATTTTAGAAAAAGCATTCTAAGATCTACCATTTTCATAACCTACTTCTCAAGTCAATGATTTTCTTAACCATAATTTCCATATACTTATACTCTCCAAATAAGCCACGGAAATGGAAAAACAAAAACAAAAACTAAAGATGAAAGCAGCTTATGGCTACAATTCTGAGATATGTCCAACTTTTTTATTTTTATTTATTTTTTTAAAAAGGACATATTTATTTATTTATTTTAAAATAACTTTTTATTGACAGAACCCATGCCAGGGTAATTTTTTACAACATTATCCCTTGCACTCACTTCTGTTCTGATTTTTCCCCTCCCTCCCCCCACCCTCTCCTCCAGATGGCAAGCAGTCCTATACATGTTAAATAGGTTACAGTAGATCTTGGATACAATATATGTGTGCAGAACCGAACAGTTCTCTTGTTGCTCAGGGAGAATTGGATTTAGAAGGTATAAATAACTCAGGAAGAAAAACAAAAATGCAAGCAGTTTACATTCATTTCCTAGTGTTCTTTCTTTGGGTGTAGCTGCTTCTGTCCATCCTTGATGAATTGAAACTGTTAGATCTTGTCTTTGTTGAAGAAATCCACTTCCATCAGAATATATCCTTATACAGTATCGTTGTTGATGTATATAATGATCTCCTGGTTCTGCTCATTTCGCTCAGCATCAGTTCATGTAAATCTCGCCAATCCTCTCTGTATTCGTCCTGCTGGTCATTTCTTACAGAACAATGATATTCCATAACATTCATATACCACAATTTACTCAACCATTCTCCAATTGATGGGCATCCATTCATTTTCCAGTTTCTGGCCACTACAAACAGGGCTGCCACAAACATTTTGGGACATACAGGTCCCTTTCCCTTTTTTAGTTCTCCTTGGGGTATAAGCCCAGTAGAAACACTGCTGGATCAAAGGGTTTGCACAGTTTGATAACTTTTTGGGCATAGTTCCAAATCACTTTCCAGAATGGCTGGATGTATTCACAATTCCACCAACAATGTATCAGTGTCCCAGTTTTCCCACATCCCCTCCAATATTCCGCATTATCTTTCCCTGTCATTCTGGCCAATCTGACAAGTGTGTAGTGGTATCTCAGAGTTGTCTTAATTTGCATTTCTCTGAGTGATTTTGTCCAACCTTTTTAAGAAAGGGTTCTTCTCTGTTCCTTCCTCTAAAAATCTTATCAATAGTTCTTTTATGGCTGATGTAGATATATGAACTATTTGTCAGATAGATAGATTATTGTTTAAAAACTAAGTTCTAGTTAATGTTTTTAGTATGAAGAGAACATTTAGTCAATTCATTCATTGTGTTTCTGTGTAGCCTTTTACTCTTACATCTTCTAAATGAAAATGTCAGTATAAATTAGAACAGCTAATTTGTAAATGCTACCAGACCTGCTGTTCTCATAAATTAGAACAGTTAGTTTATAAGTGCTACCAGAACTACTGTACCCTTGAATAAGAACAGAAATTGTTAAATGATGGAATATGAGATTGAAAAATTTTCTTCTCTATTTTTTGAAAACAGAAATAGATTTAATGGAATAGTAAGCAGTTTTAAAGTACCTAGTCAGTCTACTAGGTACTGGGGACATAAATACAAAGAATGAAACAATTCTTGTTCTCAGTGTTTTTTATTTGAATGATCTCTGACTGTAACTCTTAAGTTATAATTGTTTCTCTGGCTAAAATGAAGTAGATGGACTTAGATTAATTTCTTAGGGACTCTTAGAATAACTTTGTCTTTTAAAATTTTAGTAAGGAAACCAAATCTTACACATATAACTCATTGTGATATGAAAGTGACTTTTGTTGTCAATGGCTATTACAGATGCAGGTTCAAACATTCTGGAAAAGTTTCCCATATGGTCTCAGCATCTAAGTGTGTTGATCATCTAAGGAACAACCTAACTTACTTTGTTGAGACTTGTCAACAATTGGCTAAAGTTTTGTGATGAGTGTTTTGGCAAAAAGAGATTCACCAAAGACTGATTGAATTCTTAGTGAATTTTTAAAATTTTTATTTTTTAGTCATATCTGGCTATTTGTTACTCTTTTTGGGGTTTTGTTGGCAGAGATACTGGAGTGATTTGCCATTTTCTTCTCCAGCTCATTTTACGGATGAGGAAACTGAGGCAAATAGGATTAAATTACTTGCCCAGAGTCATACAGCTAGTAAGTGTGAGTCTAGATTTGAACTTAGGAAAGTGAATCTTCTTGCAGACAGAGCACTCCTTCCCCTATGATACCTAGCTGCCCAAAGAGACAAATAAAATAATATTTGTAAAGTGCTTAGGATAGGGCCTGGCACATAGTAGGGACTTTAAAATGTTATTCCCTTTCTACCCTCCCCAAAAGGACAATAGCATGTGAATGATAATTGGCACTAAGAACAGAATCATATATCCCTGAAAAAGAAAAAAATTCGAAATCAGAGTATGCAAACAGATGACAAGGACAAAGTGTTTTCTGAAACATTATGTCATTTTGTCAGAAAACTATTCATCTTGTTTCCATGCAACTTTAGGACCACATACCTGAGAGTTATTCAATAGATTCTTTAGACTGTTGTTTCACCTGCCTTACGACTAATTGTTGAAAAAAAAAAAAGGCACTTAAGGCAGTTACTTTGAGATACTTCCTTATTCCTTTTCACATAGGACATTAAGCCCTGACTTTTCTAGAAGCTAGAAGGAGGACTTTTCTTTTATTTCTTCCCTGTTTCAAGGGCCAGCTGTACATCTCCCCACATTGTCCTAATCTCCCCTCTATAGTTTTATTGAGGATGGGGGGGAAGGGGTAAGCACATACGTGCTTCTTGACCCTTCAAATTCCCATTGTGTAGTGTCATGTAAACACTCTTAAAACTTTGATATGCTTGAACTGAGATACCAGAACACTTGGGAGTGCTGGAGATGGAGAGGGAATGTGCCTTCCTATGCTATAAAAAACAAAGCAAAACAAAACATTTTAATCCCTCTCAAATGAAAAAAATTAGGGAGTTGGACTAGGTGATCTCAAAAGTATTTTCTAGGGACCTTTTTTCTCCTCCCTCAACTTTTATTTATTTAACCCTCTCTTCTATGCCCTTTCTTCTTCATTCATGGGTACTCTGGAGGATGATTACTTCAGGTCCAGGGTTCTTAGCTAATTAGTATTCCAAAGACTATAGTTTTTAAGTTCCAATCTATGCCATTAGTATTTATGGTCAATCAGTTGATGCAATTAGCTTAAAGCAAAGGCATTTATGGGATAGATAGGAGGTGATGAAGTGGATAAAATGCCAGGCCTGGAGTCATCCTTGAGTTCAGATCTTACTTCAGATACTTACTAGCTATGTGACCCTGAGCAAGTCACTTAACCCTGTTTATCTGAATTTCTTCTTCTGTAAAATGAGCAAGAGAAAGAAATGGCAATCCACTCTAGTATCTTTGACAAGAAAACCTTAAATGGGGTCACAAGAATAGTCAGACATGATTGAAAAATACAAAAATGCATTTATGGAAAGGGCAGTAAAATTAGTATCTAGAAAATATTCTGTAATAATAAATTAATGGACTCAAAAGCATATCTTCTTAAATGTAAGGTATCCACTTCTACAATTTCATAAAACATTAGTGGGAAGAGTGGACATAACCATAGAATATTCTTGTAATAAGCACTTAAATGCTAGTTGATTGTTGACTAACTAATAGAGAAAGAAAAAGTGACCAAGACTAC
Organism: Sarcophilus harrisii; assembly: GCF_902635505.1. Classification (NCBI taxonomy): domain Eukaryota; kingdom Metazoa; phylum Chordata; class Mammalia; order Dasyuromorphia; family Dasyuridae; genus Sarcophilus; species Sarcophilus harrisii. Next base: position 171,287,957 of record NC_045430.1, read on the forward strand.
TGCAGATTCCCATTGGTTTTATTGTGTTCTTATGCCAATCTTCTGGGTGCAATATATCTGCTGGACAAGTCACTCTGTTGGTCAACTTGGGTCTGTTCATCTTCATAGTTTTACTCAGATTTTTAGTCCTCTCTGTTGTACTTAAGAGTTTCTTTATGGGTGAATTTTGCTGGAAGACAGCATAAATGGGTGGTGAGGAGGAGAGAAAAAAATCCTCTCCCTCCTTTCTATGCTGGAAAACATGCAAGGGAAGAAGCAGAGTAATTTTCTCTCAAAAACTTGGTTCTTGGGGCAGCTAGATGGCACAGTGGATAGAACACAGCCCTGAAATCAAGAGGACTTGAGTTCAAATCTGAACTCAAACACTTAATACTTCCTAGCTGTGTGACTCTGGGCAAGTCACTTAACCCCAATTGCCTCAGCAAACAAACAAACAAACAAAACAAAACAAAAAACAAACAAACAAAAAAACTTGGTTCTTCCTCCATATTGAACTCTTCTCAACTGGTTGGGATGATTCATAAAACTGATTGCTAGAGATGATTCCTTTAAGAATTCAATGTTTATATAAAACTGACAAGCTTGCTTTAAAATATCATTCTTTTAAAACATTTTAAACAAAAAAATGGGATTATTTGTGGAATCGTAAATCTTTTCTATAAGAAGGGGTAGTGCTACATTGTAGTGATGTCAAATTTTAAAAAATCACCCCTGAAGTTCATACTGACTTGAAAAACCAACCAACCAATCAATAAACATTTATTAAGTACCTATTATGTGCTAGGCATTGTAACATATATGGCACTGGAATTAAAAGGGATTAGGAAAAGGCTTCCTATTGAAGATGGGCTTTTAGTTGGTACTTAAATGGAAATCAGGGAGGTCAGCAATGAACATGAAAGAGAGAAAGCAATCCAGATTTAGGGGCAGTCAGATAGAATGCCGACAATTGAATTGAGATATGGACTATCTTTTTTTGGCTGAGGCAATTGGGGTTACATAGCTAGGAAGTGTTAAGTGTCTAAGGCTGGATGTGAATTCAGGCTTTCCTGACTTCAGTGCTGGTGCTCTATCCACTGCGCCTTCTAGGATATGGACTATCTTGTTCCTAGAACATCCAGAAGGTCAGTTTTTACTGGATTGAAGATTATGTGTTGGACAGTAAGATGTGAGAAGACTGGAAAAGTCGGAGGGGGTACGTTATGAAGAGTTTTGAATGCCAAATAAAGTATTTTGTATTTGCTTTTGGAAGCAACAGAAAACTACTGTACTATATTAGATGGGGTAAGGGTGGGGAATCACAATAAAGATCCATGGAGTTTACTGAGGAGGGAGGAAGTTTTTGCTGTTATTTAAAAAATATATATTCTTTATCCTTTATTCTTGAAAAGGATCATGACATTAGGGAAGTGATGCCATGACATTAAAGTGAATTGAGTGAGTGAAGGCTGTGCAAAGTCACCATCTTCACTTTCTCCTCCAGAACCCTCTGGCTCTACTGGCAAGATATTGGAGGAGGGGGTAAATATATACTTTTAAAAAATCACATTAGTAGTGAGTGGAGGCTGCATTGGAGCGATTGGAGTCTTCAGTCAGGAAGACCTACTGGTAGGCTATTTCAGAGTCCAAGTGTGAGGTGGAAAGGGCCTCCACCAAAATTGGGGAGTGTCAGAGAGAGCAGAAAATGTATAGGAGAGATGATGTGAAGGTGAAATGGACAGGCCCTGGCAACAGCTTGGATGGGAAGGATGAGTGATAAGGAGGTATCCAGGATGCTTTCTACTTTCTAGCCTCAGGGATGGGGAGGATCTATTGTTATTATTCTTTTTTCAAAGGGAAAGTGAGGCAAAGTTGCACAATATATCATCCCCATTCTCTTTTCCATAGTCATCAAAGGCCTGCATCAAGACAAAAATCAAGATGACTGGCCATGGGCTGGGAGGCACCAGATGGCCTTTGTGTCTTTGAAATCTGACCAAGCTCTCCAGGTTCTGCTTCTGTGACCTTCGCGGCATTGGAACAAATTGTTCTCATTCACCTTTTCCACTGGAGGAAGTCTTCACATGCTTGGGGTAAACATCTCCCTAACTCAGTGACAGGTTTGACATCCGTCAGTTACCATCAACCTGGTTTAGGCCATCCACCAAGATAGTTTGACTGGGGTCAATGCACATGCTACAGTTTGTGAGAATTGATTGATAGGTGCATGCCAAAAATGGATGAGCAGCTCTGAAAAGGGTTGGACAAGCCCTCATACCAGAGGTTCCAGCCCTCTCTAAACACCTCATACATATTTTCCTCTGCAGTAATAGGGAAAGTAGAAGCGTCAGGGAGAGTTTAGGGGAAATGATGAGTTCTGTTTTAGACAAACTGAGCTTCAGAAGTCTACTGAAGATTTAGTTAGAGATGTCTAAAAGGCAGTTGGAGATGCAAGATTGGAGGTCAGCAGAGAAATTGGAGCAGGAAAAGTAGATTTGAGAATCATCAGCATTAAGATGATAATTAACTCCCTAGACATTGATAAGACTGCCAAAAAAGTAGTATGGAGTCAAGAGAAGAGGAATCAGTACAGAGCTCTGAGGACACCTACCTTGAGAGAGAGTGATCTGAAGGAGGTTATAGTAAAAGAGATAGAGAAGGAAAGTTTAGATAAGAAGGAGGAAAATCAAGAGAGAGGACTGTCCTGAAAACATTGAAGGAAGACAGATCAAAGAGGAGAATGATTAATCATAAATGAGCATTATATTGTATTGTATTCTCATCAACTTTGTTAAACATTTACCCAGTTCATCTGAATCTAATTGAGGCAGTACTGGAGTTCAAATAGGCTTTGAGGTGACACTTCTGCCCCAGTGAGACTTCAGTAAAAATAAAGGTCTGAAAAAGATAAAAAGAACATTGAAAGCTAAAAGGGAAAACCTTCCCATTCAAAAAAGACGTTCCTTATCCTAGAAAGGGGAATTGAAGGCCCAACAAAGAGGAAAGTATGTGTTTATCCCCAGCTTCAGAAAACCACAGAGGTGAAATGAGGATACTGTGGTGAGGCGTAGTGCCAGTCCTTGAGATGGGGAGGAAGTAAAAGAAAATCCCTCACCCTATCCCAGATAAGATCAAGGTCCTGAATGTGGAGACGATTAAGGAAGTGTCTCATAACAGCTACCCCAAAGGCCCTTTTTTGCTACAACTGGTTAGAGCATTTGGGTGATGAAAAAATGGGCTAAAGGATATAAGGAAGGTGTTTCTTAACTGCTTATCAAATAGTCAGCTAGAGGATGAATGAGCCTCCAGGGCATAGACTATTCACTCCTAGACACTCTTCTATCTAAGATAACCAAAAAGTGGAGAAGAGGTGAAAATGACTGAATTGAAACTAGATACCCCAAGGCCACATGAGGTGGCTTATTGAAGTATGGGACTTTTTGGCTAAAAAGAATTCATTCAAAAAGCTAAGGGTTGTTGTTGTACTATGAGAGCTACAGCTATGAGAGCCCAGAACTTCCCAACTCAGCCTGAAGGTAGGAAGAAGGCAATGGCTCCCCACTGAAGAGCAAGTCCAGGAGACAATGGGATTGACTTGTCCAGCAGAGATGTTGTGACCTCAGAGGAGCATAGGGGCTGAGCAATCAGTCCAGCTTAGTTTTTAGTCCCACTGGAGTTTGGTGGGGAGCCAGCACAGCCACTGACCCGCTTGATGCAGCTCAGCAGCGGATGGCCCATCTATAGTAAGACACTACACACTAAAAACTCCAGCTGGGCTGCCCACTGAAGAACCAGCTGAACAATAAAGCAAAGTGTAGTGAACTTCATGAAGACTCTTTCCAGAGAGAAAGAACATTGGAACCCTACATTGTCTTGACCATATGTTTCTTACATGTATGTCAAGTACCATTGCATTTTAAGTTCCTTTTTTTTTTACTCTCTCTTGGACATTTGGGTATGTTTGTGGCAGAATGTGGCCCTGATATGCCATTTAAGCAAAAGAATTTGCTAAAGAATTAAGTCTACTACTTGCTCAAGGGGAAGCACACCAGTGAGGGCTTGTGTATCAGCATCTAGGAGAATTTTCACCTCAAACTTAGCGCTAGTCCTTAAACAAAATAATAGCTATCCCTCTGAGGACCCAAGCTGCCAGGTGCTGGGTGACTTTTGCCAGTGATTACACTAGGGATATGTTACACTATTATAAATAGCTTCCCTTTAAAAAAGAAAGTATGTAATAAATTCAGTCTGTTATTTTCAAAGTTGTCCTACTTATCTGTTTCCTTTTGAATTTCCTTCTGTTCTGTGAATTTAAAAAATGCTTTGGTGACCCTCTTTTTTTTTTTTTTTTTAAAGTTTATTTCTGGACTCAAGTTTTCCACAAGAGTTCACTTCCCAATAAAAACAAAAACAGAATCCTTGTAATAAAGAAGCATAATCAACAAAAATAAATCCATACATGTCTTAAAATATATGTTTCATCATGCACCTTGAGTCTATCACCCTTCTGTGGTTAGCATGTTTTATGATTCTTCATGGTTGGTTGTTGGATTGATCAGAGTTCTTAAGTTTTTCAAAATTGTTTTACTTCACAATGTTATTATTGCAGTTAAATTGTTCTACTGCTTTTGTTCATTTCACTCTGCATTACTTTATACAGCTCTTCTGAGATTTATCTGAAATAGGATCTTATGGCATAATTACATATATGCTATATTATTATATATATATCCTATAATTTGTTTAACCATAAACTAACTGATGGGCACCCCCTTTTGTATCTAGTTCTTTGCCACTAGAAAGAGAAAGACTATATATAGTTTTGTGGATATTAATCTTTTTTCTTTCTTTGATCTCTTTGTGGTATAAGCCTTATAGTGGTATCAAAGGGTCAAAGTGTAAGCATACTTTACATAGTTTATTACTGACTTTTGGACCATAGTTCCAAATTGCTTTCCAGATGGCTGGATCAATTTATAGCTCCATCAACAATTTATCAGTGTGACTGAATTCACTGGTTCCTCCAACAATTGTAATTTTCTATTGTTGTCATCTTTGTCAATTTGATCTACATGAGGTAGAACACAGAATTGCTTTAATATGCATTTATTTAATTATTAATGCTTTGGTACATTTTTTTTTTTCACATGGCTGTTGATTCCTTGAATTTCTTCCTCTGACAAAAAATCTTTTCATACCCTTTGAAAATTTTTCTATTGGAAAATATTAACTTGTTTTTTAAGAGCCCTTGGGACTGATTGATTCTTCAATCAGAAAATAGCTAACCATCCTATAATTACATCAAATTGCTCCTAAATAAACAACTAAATGTAAATAATTTTAAAAAATTGCTAGTAAGAAGCTACTTCTCTACTAACCTCAGAGATCAAGATGGTAAAAATAACTCAATTCAACAAACATACACCTTTGTGTGTGTGTGTGTGTGTGTGTGTGTGTGTGTGTATTTATGTGTATATACATCTCTCTCTCCATATATATAAATATGTACACATATACATATGATGCCAATTAATAGCAACTAGTATTTATATTGCATTTTAGGGTTTGCAAAGTGAATTATACTTTAACTCATATGATCCTCACTTTGATCTAGATAGGTAGGTGCTATTATCCCTTTCTTATAGATGAGAAAATTGAGACAAACAAGTTAGGTGACTTGAGCAGAGTAAGTATCTGAGGGAGGATTCAAATTCATGTCTTCTTGATTCCAAGGCCTGAAATCTAACCACTGTAACATCTAGCTGCCTTTATCTATATGTGTCTACCTGTATGCATATATATTTAGATATAGGTTCATATATATGTGTATGAATACATGTGTGTGTTCACAGATATAATCTACTTAGCTTGTAAGTATTTAACTATCAAGTAAAGAGAAGAATACATGTTGCAATATCAAAGACATTAATAATATTTTTGGAGGATGACCTTCTTGTGCCTTTTGCTGTTCCTGAAGCTTCACAGTAGGTCTCAATCTCAACAGACAGTCTGAGGAAAGGCCCTTCCAGGCAGTACTTCTCCCATATATTATTTTTATTCCTAAATTCTGGATCTTCCCCAGGAATGTTTAGACTATCATCTAACTGGTCTACAAGACTTTGGGCATGTTTATTTTAAATTTTATACCTTTGTTTTTCTGTCTTTCCTTTCCTTTCCTATTTTATTTTATTTTATTTTATTTTATTTTATTTTTCAGGTTCCCACCAAGTTAAATTCTTATTAGACCCACAATCTTAGGGCATTTATTTATTTACGTACAGAAATCAGGTCTCAATGGGATTACTATAGGTCCTGGCCAAAAGCTCATTACAATTTCCTTTTTTAAAAATTTAATTTAATTTTTTTTTATTTTTAAAGCTTTTTATTTTCAAAACATATGCATGGATAACTTTTCAACACTAACCCTTGCATAGCCTTGTGTTTCAGATTTTTTCCTCCTTCCCCCTGCTCTCTCCCCTAGATGGCAAGCAATCCAATATGTGTTATACATATTAAAATATATGTTAAATCCAATATGTGTAAACATGTTTATACAATTACAACTTCCTTTTACAAACAGTGATTTCTCAATTCTGTACAATTTTAATTCTGAGAATAGCAGATTAGATGTGAGATCACAAGATTTCACAACTCTTATCTGTGGGAATTGATTGTAAATCCTGCAAGGTGCCAACTGACCTCTTGAAATCTAAAAAGGGCTGCCCTTTTTAGGAACAGATGAAACAATTCCAGGTCTGAAAGAGGGACATCCTTAATTCCACCTTGCCTTGGTGACTTCCTCCCTATCTTCTTAATGTAATCAAGTGGATTGGGGTAGGGAATGGGATGTCATTTGATAAGGTCCACTTCATCTATTTCATCCTTATCAGGCAATTTCCCAATTGCCCTACCCATTACCAGCAAATACCAGCCAAAAAAAAAAAAAAAAAAAAAAAAAAGCAAATAAAATACTTCCTCCTTCCTCTTCCTCCTCGTCCTCGTCCTCCTCGTCCTCCTCGTCCTCCTCGTCCTCCTCGTCCTCCTCCTCCTCCTCCTCCTCCTCTTTCTCTTCCTTCTTCTCCTCTTCCTCCTCTTCCTCCTCCTCCTCCTTTTCCTCCTCCTTCTTTTTCTTTTTCTTTTTTCCAATGGATATTGCTTTTATAGCACTATCTTTGCGCAGTATTACTCTGGTGGGGAAAACTGGTTCTTTTCCAGATGTCCTATGTTTCCTTCACATTTCATCCCAAACAAAATTGTTTTACTCAGGAAAAGAACCACAGTGAAATTTTATTTAATATGTTAATGAGGCTTTATAAATAAAATATATTTACTACTGTTATGGGATAAGGTAGCTAGGGAGAGAAATAAAATAGACTTCTACCCCTCAGGTAGTCAAGGAGATACAAAAGGAGACAAATCATAATCAAATAGTTAAAATACAAAACAAGTCATTGCTAGAGCAGAAAGGCCCAAAACAAATTCTATGGAAGTTCTAACAAGAATTATAAGTGATGCCTGGGGATTTGGGGATACTCAGTGATAGAAGCATCTTGAAGGATGTAGATAAGTGATCATCAATGGGGAATAACTTTAGAGGAAAGGTGGTCTTAAAGGCATAAGAGTTGAGTTAGCATAAGTATAGAGGCCAGAATGTTACATCTCACAGTGGTTCTTTTCCTGAGTGAAACAATTTTGTGTTTGGGATGAAATATGGAGAAAGCATAGGACACCTGGAAAAGAATAATTTTTTCCTTATCAGAATAACACTGAGCAAAGATTGTGCTATGAAAACAACATCCATCAGAGAAGAACATTGGATGCCCTTATTTGCTGGTTATAGGCTTTCCTGGGAAGGGCAGCTTGGAAATTGCCTGATGAGGATGAAGTAAAGTCATTTAAAATGAAATAGTGCTGCATAATAAATCGGCTAATGTTGAATTTCTTGGCTCCATTTTGCCTCTGATTCTGATGAATGTTGATGCACCTATTTGCCATTTACCTAGCAGCAAAAAGACCATTCACTATTGACTTTAGCAATATTGAACTCGTTGATTTAGAAATGAGGGAGAATTTTTTTCCAGTGGTGTTTTAGAAATATAGTTTCACCTTTGCTGAATGTTACCTTAGATTCTTGGCCATTATTTATTGTTCATAAATCATTTGTGAGGTCTAGGTTTGATGGACATGTTATTTGCATCTTTTGCTATTTGCCCCATCTAAAGATTGGGAGTTTAATAGGCACTATAGTATGCTGACCTAGAGAATTTATCTAGGGTCAGAAAGATCTGGGTTTCAAGATCTGGTTCTAATGTATATTGGTTTTATGATTTTGGCCAAGTTCCTTAAACTCTTAGTGCCCCAGAAAACTCTGTAAGACTATATATTGCAGAGCAGGTATTGACTTATACATGAAGAGGGAATTCCTTCATTGGTACTAGCCATACCAAAGAATCATAGATTTGGTAGGAAAAAAAGAGGGAACACAACTCCTATGTCAAAGAATTTAAAAGAGTTCTTGATTTTGAAAATGGATATCTTCCATTTGTATCTAAAAGGAGTGTCTAAATTCCAATATTCAAACATTAATTCCTCTAAGTTTAAGTTATCTATAAATACCAGAGTAATAAAGTATATTGATTAGAGCAATAAAATAAATTTCAACTGTTTGTTGAACATATAGTTTATATATACACATACATATGCACACATCCATCCATCCATCCATCCATCCATATTTACTATGTCATTGAGAGTGGTTCTGAGAAGTGTCTCAATTTGATTCAAAAGCATAAAGAAGACAAAAATTAGAATAACCTGGTCCTTAAATAGTGGAAGGAAAGGAGACTGGATTGGAGAAGAGGGAAAGATAAACTCTCCTGCTTTTTGTAAGAGTTAAGCCTGAACATTTGGTTTAAAATAATAATAGCTAACATTTATATAGCCTTTTGAAGTTTATAAAGTGCTTTATATATACTATGCTATCTGAGTCTTATAATTGTAAGTTAGGTGCCATTATTATCCTCATTTTTCAGATGACATTTCAACCTCAGTTTCTTCATCTGGAAAATGGGGGTAATAAGAGCATCTACCTCCTTTATTCATTAATAATCAACCAATAAAGTATAAATTGTCCACTACTTCCTCTTCTCTCATTCCTATCCTCCTTAACACTATTCTACCCATGACTCATTCCAGTCCCTTATACCATTTTCCAATATGTCCTTGGAATTCTCATCCTATAGAGAACAAACTCTCCTTCCTCTTTTTTTTCCCTTTTACTCCTCCCAGCTCTCACTGAAACCTAGCTTACCTCTGATGATACTGCATTTCTGACGATATTCTTTGGTATGAATTGTACCTTTTCTCATATCTCTTGCGATAAAGATCCTGGAGGAAGAGTAGTAATATTCTTTGCTCCTTGCTGCCACTTCCAGACTTTCTCTGTGACATTATTATTCCTCTTTTGAAGTATAGGAAACAAAAAATTTCCAACCATTCCATATCATGTTGGTTTATATATATTGTGCCCTAGCATTCTTCCTTCTTTCTCAAATGGTTCAACACCTAACAATGTTCCTCTACTTGAATCTTTCCTTATGTGAGGGCATTTCAACCTTTATCACACTTTTAAATCTTTTAACACACTTTTAACATTTATCACACTTTGAAATCTTCCAGTTTCTTAGTTGCCTTAATTCTCATGACATGGTTCTTCCCTCTGTCTTGTGCTGTAAATAGCCATTCATTGGATATAACCATTACACCAAAATCATCAATTTTAAAAAGAGAAACTTTGACATTTTTCTATCTGATCATAACTTCCATCTCTAAGCCTCATCTCTCCTAACTCTCTTATTGCTCTCAATAGGAAATCCAAATCCCTTAGTACTTTCTAAGGCTTTAGTCTTGCTTTGATTTCATTTTCTAATATCAACCCTATAGTTAAAATGTCAAATTTACCATGTCTTCCACTCTCAAATCCCTTATTCTCTTGTCCTTTGGTTTCTCTTCTCTTGTCAAGCCTTCTCCTGATATTACTCTTAACCTCTGTCTCCTCTATTCCTACTTTTGGACTGTTTAATAATGGAATTACAAGGAATCACACATTCTTGAATGTGTACATTATAAAATTTATGCTTTCCAATTTCAACTGGGCTTTCACTGCAATCACTGCAATGTTTCCCATAAAAATTATTTCAAACTTTCTCTTCCCTCCTCAATCTTTCTATGCCTCTTTTTTTTCTAACTCTCTTTGTCTCTGTTCCCCTCTCCCCTACTGAGAACCATACCTATTACATTACTGAGCAAATGAATAATAACTGGTTAGTCATTTTTTAATTTTGTTGAACTCTTTATGACCCCATTTGGAGTTTTCTTGATAGAGATATTGCAGTGAAGTGACTTGTCCTGTGTCTCACAATTACTAACTGTCTGAGGCCAAATTTGAATTTAGATGAGTCTTCTTGATTCCAGGCTTGGTACTCTATCCACTGTGTTATCTAGCTACCCCTCCAGTCCATTAGAAATGAACTTCTTTCACGATTTTCTTAGCTTCAAAATCTTTTGACCTTATTCCCCCAGTTTCATTTCTCTTCTCCCAATGCCTCACAAAGAATTATCCCTGCTCTTTATCACAAAACCCCTCAATAAGTGTGCTTAAGTCTCTCCTCTCCCTTTTTCTTCAACACTTCACAATCCCCAACTTTCATTAATTGTTAACTTTTTCCCACCTGCTGAGTTCTTAAAAATCTTTCATTAGAACCTCTATCCTTTCAATATATCCTTCTAAAGCTTCTTCCCCCCCTTTTTTAGCCAAAGTTCTAGAAAAAGTTTTCTACATTCACTGCCTCTACTTCCTCCCTTCTTAAAACTCCTATGATTTTTACAAGAATCATTTAATTCAACCTTCTCTCCAAAGTTACTAAGGATCTCTGTCTGTCTCTGATTATACCTATCTTAGTCTTTTTTTCAGGATTCAAAATCAAATATTTTAATTCCAAGAAAAGTATTCTTTTCTTTTTAAATACATTTAAAAAGAATGATTACTAATAGTTACTTTCAAACAAACACCCAAACAATTTCTTTGATGTACATTCTCCAATATAGTGATTGTTGCCAGAGTGGTGTTCTTTTACTTTGACAGTTTGATACTAATGTTGACTATTGTATTTGGTTAGTTTTCTTGACTTTTGAACTTGAATTTATTTACATTATTGCATGTATCATGTATAATTTTCTTTTGTCTTGAATAGAGCTCTTTGAAATGTTATTCTAATTAATTGCTGAACCTGATGGCCTTTTCTCATTTATCATCCTCAATCTTTTGGTTATATTTAACTTCTTTCCTTTCTTGCTAGATAATTTCTCTTTTCTGGGTACCTTGTCTGATTGTTTCTTCACTATTTCCTTTACTGGTTTATCATCACTATCACTCTAGTCTCATTGGAGGAACCTGAGTGTTCCTTAAAGTTCTGTCCTAGACCATTTTCTCTTTTCTCTCTACATTTATTTGCATAGTTTTAATCATCCTTTCTATCTCTATAGATGACTCTCAGATCTCTATATCCAGTTCTATATCCCGAGTTTCAATTCCACATTACCTATTAAACATTTCAAACTGAATGTTGGGGACCCATCTCATACTCAAGTTATCTAAAACTGAGTTTATTATCTGTTTGCCTTTTAAAAGTTTCACTATTCTTCCAGTTACTCGGGTTCATAACCTTCACATCATTCTTGACTTTTCACTTTCTTTATGACTAATTTTTTTTCATAATTATAACTTTTTATTGACAGAACCCATGCCTGGGTAATTTTTTACAACATTATCCCTTGCACTCACTTCTGTTCCGACTTTTCCCCTCCCTCCCTCCACCCCCTCCCCCAGATGGCAATCAGTCCTACACATGTTGAATATGTCACAGTACAGCCTAGATACAATATATGTGTGCAGAACCGAACAGTTCTCTTGTTGCACAGGGTGAATTGGATTCAGAAGGTAAAAATAACCTGGGAAGAAAAACAAAAATGCAGATAGTTTATAGTTTACAGTGCCCAGTGTTCTTTCTTTGGGTGTAGCTGCTTCTGTCCTTCATTGATCAATTGAAACTGAGTTAGATCTCTTTGTATAACTAATTTTTTAATCAGTTGCCACATCTTGTTTTAACCTTTCCAGAATCTTTAGCATCCAATCCCTTCTCACCAATCAAACAACTATTACTTAAAGGTAGGCCCTCATCACCTCTTAATTAAGATTATTGAAACAGTCTCCTAAGTAATTGTTTTCTCTTTGGTCCATCTGCCAAGATAAAATTAAAGTAATTATCCCTTACCTGATATCTATGTCATTACTGTAATCAATCACTTCCAGTGACTCCTTACTTGTAGAATAAAATGGAAATTCTTCTGTTTAGGTTTTAAATCCCTTCACAACTGGATACTGTTTAACTTTCTAGATTTGCACAATACACCTTTCATACACAGATAATCCAGAATCCAGCCAAACTTCTCTTTTTCTTTTGTTTTTTCACACATGACCCTCTACCTCCTATATTTAGGCTTTTGCTCTGACCATTCCTTATTCATGGAATTCATTGCCCCCTTATCTCTCTTTTCAAGGAGCAGCTCCAGCCCATTTCTGCCTTCTACTGGAAGCTTTTCCTGATTCCTCCAAATGCTAGTGACCTCTCTTCAAACTGCTTCTCATTTAACTACTTTTTTATTTCCTTTATATTTTGTATCTATGTATTTATATGTGTACTTATCTCTCCCAATATAAAGTAAGCAACTTAGGAGTCAGGGTTGTTTCATTCTTTGTATTTTTATCCCTAGAACCTAGCTGTAGCCTGGCCTATAGGAAGATCTTAATCAATGCTTAATGATTAATCAATTTATATTCCATTTGTCTTGTAAATTAAGATCTTATGTAATATTGTATCTTAAAATTATCTGTATTTTGTTGGCTTACCATTCTCTTTTAGACTGCAAATTCTTTTAGAGAGGTGACCATATCATATTTAAACTTTATATTTCTTCCAGTATCTAGAACTGTGATGACTGCATTTAGCACCCAAAGTATATTAAAATCAGCAGGAGTCAGGATAAGGAAAAATCCTTGATCTTTATTCTTTGCGGAGGTTAAGGGGAATGGCCATGCGAATTGAAAGCAATCCTGACACTATCCAGCCAGCAGTGCCTCTGGCTCACACACCCCACCCACCAAATCTTCTACACAATCTCCTATACAACACATCAAACTTGCACAGAGAGTGGGCAGGGCCATTCTTTCTCCAAGCATATATTAATAGAGTATTGTCCAATTGCTAATTAGCCTCAAGTGCTCAGACAGGACCTCAGTGCATTTGCTCAGCTTCAGCCCATTACATAGAATAGTGATTTGGACATATTAATGTTTAACAGATGATAATTGCTTGATTTAAAAAAAAAACTTTTCTTCAAATTTTATACTTCATAAAAATTCATATGGTAAATCGTGGTATATGAAATTCTTTAACAAGAGCAGAACTGGAGCTGTAATAAAAGCATTCTTTGAGAGCTTAAGGCAGCTTATATTTAATTATAAGGCTCTTTCCATGAAGTGGACTCTAACTGATAATCAGAGACAAGTGGCAGTTCTAAAAACACTTTCATCCTCTGGGACCAAGAAGAACAAGCTTTGCAGAAAACATTGTTCTTTTTAAACCATAATTTATATTTTTGATGTAACTTAAATTTTTGTTATGAATAAGAATGATAGTGACTTTTAAAAGTTCTCCTAATATCTACTACCATGCCTTTTACATAGATTCTCAAAAATGTTAAATGAATGAATAAATTACCTAACTCCACAGTCTATCTGTAAATGCCCAAAGAAAACCTATAGAAGGTTTTTTGTTTGTTTGTTTGTTTTTGTTTTTGGAAAGGAATGATCCCTAAAGTGCTTTAAAGAAGAATCTAGAGTCAGAGATATTGTTGAGTCATTTCAGTAGTGACTGACCAACTCTCCATGACTTTTCTTGGCTGAGGAAACCAAAGCAAATAGGGTTAAATGATTAGGGTCATAGCTAGCAAGTGTCTGAAGAGTGACTTCCTGACTCCAATCCTGGCACTCTATTCACTGCACCGCCCAGCTGCCCTATATAGAAAGTCAGACAATTTGCATTCCGTTCTTTTTTTTTTTTTAAACTTAGATTTTATTTTATTTTCAAAATACATGCAAATATAGTCCTCAACATTCACCCCTGCAAAACCCTGCGCTCCAAATTTTTTCTCCCTCATTTCCCCCACCTCCTCCCCTGGACAATGAGCTATTCAATATATGTTAAACATGTGTAGCTATTTCATACACATCACCACACCCATCATTGCTTTTCATTCTTAAAGGATGGTCACATCCTACCTGTGTGAGCTTGGGTAGTTCATTTAACTTCTTAGGGCCTCAGTTGCCTCATTTGTAAAGTGATTGAGTTAGGCTAGATGATACTAAAAGTCCCTTCCATCTGTAAACCTCTAATCCCATGGCTTTGCCTCTTCCAGTTCTCAAGCCCTATTTTTCCTAGAATTCCCTAGGAACTGCTTTGGGGTTATGTTAATGACACCTAGTGGTATTGAGCTATCATTACATACTAGTTCAAAGAACTCAAAGCACATGCTTACTTGGCAAATTTCTTTGTAGGGTGAACATTCCCAAACTATACTTCTGAAATGTCAGTCAGTGTAAAGATACCAGCCTTGATGAACCAGCCTATGCAGTAAATAGCTATCTAGAATGTCTTTTCTCTTTGATGTTAGGGAGTGAGGAAAGAAATAGCTTTAGACATTTCACCATGAAAAGCTCAGAAGAAAAAAATTGATAAATGTTGTCCTTTGACCAGGATAACCATTGGTAGCTAGGTAGCTCAGTGGATAAAGCACCAAGCCGGGAGTCAGGAAGATCAAAGTTTGAGTCTGGCTTTAGACACTTACTGGTTGTGTGTCACTGGACAAGTCACCTAATGCTATTTGCTCAGTCCTTCTTCTAGAAAATAAGCTGGAGAAGGAAATAGCAAACCATTCCAGTATATTTGACAAGAAAACCCCAAATGGGTCTAAAATAGTTGGACATAACTGAATTGACTTGAGTCAATTGACCAATAAATCAAATGAAAGGAGCAAGAGGATAAAGGGAAGTTAACAATAGCTATTTACTAATAACACATAAAATCTTTTTTTATTATAGCTTTTTATTTACAAGTTATATGCATGGATAATTTTACAGCATTGACAATTGCCAAACCTTTTGTTCCAATTTTTCCCCTCCTTCCCCCCATCCCCTCTCCCCTATGGCAGGTTGACTAATACATGTTAAGTATGTTAAAGTATAAAGCACATAAAATCTTAAATGGAGAACTGTCCTTTATCCTCTTGTTCCTCTCATTTTATTATGTATTATTTTCTTGAAAATAATAGTAAACAGCTGTTGTTAACTGTCCTTTAAATAAAGGACAGTTAACAACAGCTGTTTACTAATAGTACATATAATTTGAAATAGAGAATATCTAATCCAACCTATACCATTCCTAAGCATCTCCAACATTCAGCCTTCTTTGGAAGATCTCTGATGATAGTAAGTCCACTACTTCTCAAGTCAGCCTATTTTTCTATTTCTCTAGTTTGAGTAGTTCAACTAGTAGCTCCCAGGTCTAATAGTTAATGAACATTAATTAATTAATGAAACTAGTAAAGATTTGCTCTGGAGAAAAGCAAAACAAATAAAATTCTTCAGTGTTACAGATCTTCCAATACATACAAAATAGCTATAATGCTCCTTCTCCTAAATATCTTTTTTCCCCCCTTCATATTAACTATCACTTCCTACTCATACTGATTCTTTTATGTTAAGATATCAAGATATATCACCATCCAGATTGCCCAGACATAAATGTTTGCTAAAGTACCAGAACCTAGATTCTAGACATAAATGTTTGCTAAAATCACCAGAGCCTATATCACAAGATTTGGACTTTTCCTTGTACTGTGTTACTTTGTTTATGTCCTAAAGAATACCTATATATATTTTTTTTCACTGAAAATACATCGTAAACTTGGAATAAAAGATAATTCATAAGCAGACACTATTATAACCACTTACGCTTTTAGCATGTCATCTTAAAGGTTTTAGCTCTATGAAGTCACATGTCAATTTATGTCTTTCAGGCTGCATTAACTAGAACTGGAAGATATCACACTTTCTCTTATCATGAAAACATTATTTGAGAGAAGATTATTACTACATGTTGTGCAACCATTACATCTCACATCATGGCTACTTGTATCATTTATTTTGAAACCTATTGCCTCTTTAAAACCTGCCCGACTTCCAATTTATCAAAGGAAACCTTTTATAGCTGCTTGGAATGCCCCAACAGATCAGTGCTCAACAAGGTATAATATAATACTGAATTTAAAAATGTTTCACGTCATTGGCAGCCCATTGGCCAAAGCAAGAGGGCAAAATGTTACCATATTCTATGTCAATAGATTGGGTTATTATCCCTGGTACACATCAGAAGGAATTCCTATTAATGGGGGACTTCCCCAAAACATTAGTTTGCAAACCCATCTGGAAAAAGCTGGCCAAGACATCAATTATTATATTCCAGCTGAGGATTTCAGTGGACTTGCTGTTATAGACTGGGAGTACTGGAGGCCTCAATGGGCACGGAACTGGAACACAAAAGATGTATATAGACAGAAGTCAAGAAAACTAATTTCGGAAGTAAAAGTGAATATGTCAGCCAGTGATATTGAAAATTTAGCTAAAATTTCTTTTGAAGAAAGTGCAAAGGCTTTCATGAAGGAAACTATCCAGCTGGGACTTAGGAACCGTCCCAGGGGCCTTTGGGGTTACTATTTATATCCTGATTGTCACAATTACAATATTTATGATCAAAATTATACTGGCTCATGCCCAGAGGATGAAGTTTTGAGGAACAACGAGCTTTCCTGGCTTTGGAACAGCAGTGCAGCTTTATATCCTTCCATTGGAGTCAAGAAATCCCTTGGGAACAGTAAAAACATCTTACGTTTCTCCCAATTTAGAATAAATGAATCAATGAGGATTTCTACTATGACATCTCATGATTATGCTCTGCCTATATTTGTCTATACAAGGTTAGGATACAGAGATGAGCCCTTATATTTTCTTTCCAAGGTAAGAATTGATCAAATGGCAACTCTAAGACTAGATGATTTCTAAGATTTGGATTGAATTCCTCATTTCTCTTTTTCCCATTCATTTCTACTTGGAAAGTACTCCCTTTGAAAATCCTTCAAACACTCTAAGTGAAATGGGGAGATGGACTTAAATTTTTTTAAATCTATCTATCTTTCTGTTTATTATTTAAGGTTGTACATGTATATTTATTTAAGGTTATACATTCATTTTTAACATATTTCTAAGTGACTCATATTGGAGGATAAAGGATGGAACAAAAAGGAAAAACCATCAGAAAAAAAAAAAAAGAAAAAAAAGGTGAAAATAGTATGCTTTGATCTGCATTTAGTCTCCATAGTTCTCTGTCTGGTAGCAGATGTCATTTTCCATCCAAAGTTTATTGGAATTTCCTCAGACCACTGAACTGCTGAGAAGAGCCAAGTCTATCATAGTTGATCATCACACAGTCTTGTTACTGTGCAAAATGTTTTCCTGGTTCTGCTTGCTTCATTTACAAGTTTCTTTCATGGTTTCAACTTAATCTTCTGTCAATATGCAATAAGTTTCTTTTTTTATTTTTTTCTGGGAATTTATTGACTTAAATGTTGATGTTCAAAAGAGGGTCTCCATTTCCTCATGAGAGAGTTGGAATAAATAACCTCTGAGAGCTCCTACCAGTTCTCAGTGTATAATCTAAGATTGTATGGCAAGAAATGCCATGCCTAGAAAGGGAAGGTAAATGTTTGGTCTTTGATAATGTTGGTTAATGAACTAGTGAAAGAATGTGTCTTTTGAATGTCAATATTTAGACCAATAAATAAAAAGGAAACCAAAGAATTCATTGCAGACTGACAGAGGATACAGTTGAAACCAGTGAAAGAAATGTGTATCAGTATTTGAAATCATTGGGAGTTGTCAACTCTGTCTTCTCTATGAGCTCAAAAGAAAGAAGTCTTATCTGAGTGTTTTAAAATATTCATGGCTTACCTCTCTAACAATACAAATTCTATTTGTAGCTTAACTCGTGCTTTTCCTCAAGTGACAATAAATTTTTCTTCCTGGGAGTTAATAATAAAATCCAATGATCCAAAGTGCTCACTTCGGTAGATTAATTCTAGTTTGCTAGAACACTGTGTACAATTAGTTTTCCTTTTTATTTGGTTCAAACACTGAAAGGCTTCAAATCATTACTTAGGACAAAGATTATGAGAGGCAGGTTGAAAGATGGGAAATATTCCTTGGATATCCTCCTCCCAAGTCTTACTGTTCTGTTACCATCTTTGTCCTCCCTTTCACCACCTTTTATCAAAAATCAGACAAGGAAAGTATATAAAACACATTATTACTAAGATATAAATGACCGATAATTTATATTTTTGATTCTCCACCCTATAATGTCAGTCCTGAGGCTTCCCAAATATAGTTACATTGTGTTTACACAATGTGTCTTATATATATGTATTGTTTTATAGGATAGAATCATCTATAGAATAGAATGTTATTCTTTGAGAGCTAGAACTTTCTCTTTTTTTTCCCAAAACACAGTACAAACTTTTATAAACTGACTGACTCGTTGAGTACCCTTAGCCAGGTATTTTCATTTTAATAGGATTATTGACACCTTTAATTCAAAGAATGCTGTTTTCAGAGGTAGAAAATTTTGGTCATAGTTAACCAGCTTGTTAGGAGAGGAGAAATTCTAACTTCTATTAGCTATTTGAATCATTCATACTCCTGAATCTGTCAAGAATCAAAGATTCTGGATTTTTAGACCCTCTGGTTAAGTACCTGAAGTCCATGAAATAATTAGAGAGTTTGAGAGAAAATTAATAGTAATTGCAATCTATATGAATTATTGCAAAAAATGAAATCATTGATGAATATAATATTAAGCACATAGATCATTAAGTAAAATACTAATTTAATAGCGCATATAAGAATCTATCAAAAATGACCCCTATATAGGGGAAAGAGTCAGGATCTGGATTTCTTAGATAAGGAAATTCCCTCTAGCAGCACAAGTGAGAGCCTTCTCTGCAACTTATAGTCTTAGAAAATTGACCTCCTTTGCTAAATTGCTGACTTTTTTTTCAATATTTTCTTGCATTATTATGATTTCTCTTTCCAATTTTTCTTCCATTTCTCTTACTTGATTTTAAAAATCATTTTTGAGCTTTTCCATGGCCTGTGGCCAATTCATATTTTTTCTTTGATTTTCTCTGATTTTGTGCTTTGATCTTCCCTGTTACCATAGTAACTGTCTATAGTCAGGATCTTGTTCTACTGTTTGTTCATTTTTTCAATTTATTTCTTCACTTTTAGCTCTATGTTAAAGTTAAAGTAGGGTTCTGCTTCCACAGTGAAGGAGGTACAAGCTTCATTTGTGTGTGTATATTTGCTACTGTTTTCTGAAATAATTCTGTGGACCTGTAAGCATTTAGTTCTTCCAAGGTGGTATGATCTAGGGAGAGGTCTGTTTTTTATTCTCCTGGCCTGTGCTCTGGTCTGCGAGTAACCACCCCAATCATTCTTTTCTGCCCTATAAGTGACCAGAGTCTACTCCTGTTTGCTAATTTTTAAAGCCTATGTATTGACTTTGAACTTTATCTTAAAACTGAGGTTTGTTCACCTGGGGATGGGGAGGTACTATCCCAAGCTTCAGGATTTTTCATGCTCCTGTTTTTGTAACTAGTTCTGAAGATCTGCCAAGTTTTGGGTGCCTCCAAGATTGTGTGATCTGGGGAGTGATATGGTTATTTTCTTCCAGTCTGCACTCTGATCTTTACCTAGATAGAGCTCCTCTTTGCTGCAGGAGCAAGTGTTCTTTGCTTTGGAACTGTGACTAGGGCCCTTACTCCCTTGGGACTGACCATGAATGCTCCTCTCTGAAGAGAGACTGAAACTGTGACCCAGAACTACATAATGGGCAGTGGAGTTGTCAATCAGGGCTAATCAGATATACCGAATGGCAACAAAGGGCTCATTTTAATCTTTTTCTTATCAGGTGTCTGATTCTATTACTGTCTCTGGGTTTAGAGATCCCAAAGATCTACTGCTGATGGTTCTGCCATCACCTGTATGTACCTGGATAAGCCTCCCCTCTGGTGTCATAGACTCTCCTATCAACCTCTTAAGTTTTCTTAGTTTGGAAAAAATCTCACCTTGACCTTTTGTGGACTCTGTTGCTCCAAAATTGCATTTGAGGAATTATTTTAAAATTGTTTGGAGGGAAATGTTGAGAGAACTCAACTGGGTTGCTGCATCTAATCTGACATCTTTCCTTTTAAGATTTTTGCGGCACAAATTTCCTTCTTTGACATTTCTTTCATTTATCTTTTATATTCATTTCTGTGGATAGGAGAACTACTTAGCATGAAGATATTGAGTTGGGAATGAAGTATGTCAAAGCATTTTCTTTGAAATTAAACACATGATTTCTGAGCTTCTGCAAAGAAGCTCTGGAGACTTGAGCAAATTTGAGTCTGGCTATTTTTAATAGAGTGATCTGTGTATTGCAGATGACACACCAGTCAAAAATCATTGCAGAGAATGAGTGAATTACAGAATGGAATATTGAAAAATAAAATGAGGAAATCTGAGTGAAAGGACTCAATATGGCATTTAGAGAAAGACAGGGAACATCTGGATTCTGTTTCATGAGCCATATGCTCAACTAGATTTTTTGGGGGTGAGGCACAGGAAGGTAGCAGGGTATTTGAGGCAATAGCACAGTGCAAACCACTCCATTGAGTTCAATAAAATGATCTTGCTTATTAGTTTACTAGTTGAAGGTATTAAAAATACCTACATTTAAAAAATTCGAACTTTTAAAAAATAATTGCTTTCTCTGTTCATAAGATCATATAGCCTTTTACATTCTTTAAAGTTTATTTACCTATTCCAAATTTATTCTGCTCTTGAAAGATAGGAAACATTTTTTTAAAGGCAGCTAAATTCAGACTTATCTCTACTAGCCTGAAAGCATCTTCTGTTTTTTATTTTATTTTATTGTTTTAAAACCTTGATGGGATGTTATCTAGTTGGATTGACAATGTCTGTTTTCATTATAGCAAGACCTAATTAGTACCATAGGAGAAAGTGCTGCCTTGGGAGCTGCAGGCATTGTTATTTGGGGAGATATGAATTTAACTTCATCTGAGGTAAGTCAGTGTCTTAGTGACCCATTTCATAAAAGAAAATGTGTTTGCCCTTCCTTTTCTACATGGCTCACTTTTTTCCAAGTACCTATGGTCCCCATGGTATGGTAGTGCAGGTAGAATGAATATTGGCTTTTGAAGATTCGAGGGAGAAGATATTACTTTCTGTACTTAGCATGCATTGTCTCTGGAAAAAATCAATTTAAAAATAGTTTTAAAAGTGACTTGTACATTTCTTCCAAACCTCCAAGAAGTGATGCTCAAATGATGTTACCATGGCTTTCACTGAAAAAAAAAATAGGATTTTTTTCCTGGACTTTGAATTAGTTTGTTTCATGAAACTATTCCTGTTAGCACACTGTTAAAACCTCCCTCTGTCCATAAAAAAGAGCCAGAAGGAGGATCATATCCTAGCATGCTTTTCCTTGAAATCCAATTCTGTATTCCAGGGAAAAAAACTTTGTTTTTTGAAGCCTACTCCTGGAATGCAGAGGATTCATGGAAGAACTGAAGATGAACTGATCAATGCTAAAATCAAGTTCTTTTTTTTTTTTGAGGCCTTTAAGAGATGGCCATATAACTTGAAAATACCCAAGAGTAGACTAAGAAGAGAGAAATATCATAGAAAGGGTACTTAGGCAGAGTGTACCCAATTTCCCCAATTCCACACACACTTCTTGCAAAGCTAAGGTTACCCACTGATCCTTACATCCTTAGGGCCTGGGTTGAACCTCTAAAGATAGACAGGAAAAGTCAGGGAAGGAATAGAATCAGGCATGGCATCAGAAAGCTCAAGTAAGATAATTTTTAGGCCTTGACAAGTGAGGCAATGTATGAACATGC
This sequence comes from Sarcophilus harrisii, assembly GCF_902635505.1. NCBI lineage: Eukaryota > Metazoa > Chordata > Mammalia > Dasyuromorphia > Dasyuridae > Sarcophilus > Sarcophilus harrisii. The sequence goes on from NC_045430.1 coordinate 171,310,130, forward strand.
TTGATTTTAGCTCACATGGGTCTGCTTAAGATCATTATTATCAAGTCATGTGGATAGAACTTGTGATCTCTTTGTAACTTCGTGTAAAAAAGGAGCCTGGTGTTTATTTTGTGTTTCATCTCTTATAGCTTTGGATATAAGTTAAATCAAGCCGAGTATGATCTAGGGAGATTTCAGCTTGAACATTACCTAGAACCTTGGAAAGACTCCAGATTGTGTGGTCAACGTGTGTGTGTGTGTGTGTGTGTGTGTGTGTGGCAATAAGTCTGAAAAGTATGCCCAAATGTAAATGGTACCAACACAGTGAAGAAGAATCTTGGGTGGGGAGATGAGTTCACCTGTGACATAATATTCACATTATCCTTCTTCCCATAAGATTGGGAATAGGAAAAGAAATTTGTCTTCTGGGAACAGGGAAAGGTTAGATATTGTCTTGATTGGGGGAAAGTAGCTGCATCAGAGAAACTTTGGCAACTATTAGTCAAAGATATTGTCTTAGGGGAAGGAGTAAGCAGTAACTTTTTTGGATTAGGGCTAAAATGATGGATACCTGATATCACCTCTAGAAAAATTTCACTCTCATATACTGTAATAATCAGTCATGACGATTTCATAGAACATGGATAAAATTTCCCAGTAAGTTAGTCTAATTCATTAATAGGGTTTACTAGCATAAAAACCCTGAATACATGCTTTAATGAGTCATGTATCTCTCTGACTTACTGCTATCTCTGGGTTCCCATCTTTGAAGAAAACAGTCCATATCTCATAACAGCTCCCAGAAAGTCAGAGAAGGATACATCACTTAATTAATCAGCCAGATTTTAGATGTCAGACATTATGCTAGGAAATACTATGCTGGGAAATATATCAGTTATTATTGTCATCCAGGTGACAAATAGTCGAATCAGGAAATAGCCCACAAATTCTAAGGGCTTGTATTATTATTAAGTTAAATGAAGGAAACTGAAGCTGATTTGAATAGGTCAGAAATAAACACAGGGGCTGATAGAATTCCTCCACATTCAGGAGCTATAGTCATAGCTGGACATTCAGAGGTCACCCTAGATATCTCCCTGTTCTGTGGGTCTCTCATTCAACTTTGAACTTTTGTGTCATAGATCTCATGTGGGAGGTAAGGGTGATTATGTTTGTGGAGTGCAAGGATCCAATAATTAAAACCAAGAGGACTGGTTTCAATCTAATCTAAAGACTTTCAGTATAGTTCTAAAAGTAGTAACCATGCTGTTATTTGTAGGAATAATGGAATCTTTCTGTGTTCTCCATTTCCAGGGCAATTGTACAAAGGTGAAACAGTTTGTTATGTCTGATCTAGGGAGCTACATCATTAATGTGACCAAAGCAGCTGAAGTATGCAGCAGACACCTGTGTCAGAATAATGGAAGATGCATAAGAAAAATCTGGAAAGCGACTGATTACCTCCACCTGAACCCTGAAAGCTGCCAGATTGAGGCCTCTGAGGATGGAGATTTTTTTGTGAGAGGACAACCATCTGATTCTGACTTGAAAGTGATGGCAGAGAAATTTTCTTGTCACTGTTATAAGGGATACAGGGGAAGTGATTGCAGGGAAATTAAGACATCTGACAACCACTCCCGGGCTTCTCTTTCCTCTGAATCAAGGACAGTATGGTGTCTATTAGTGTTAGTCTGTTATCTGAACTTTCAGCACTAAAATAAGTGAGTTTGAAAAGTGTACTTGAAAAGTACATCCAGTCTCTAGAGCAATCACAGAAGAAAAAGAATACAATTATGATAATTTCCACCCTATTAAAATCAGTTGAAATGATAGCAGGGTAATAATAGCTGAAATTTTTATAGCTTCAAAATTTTTTCCCTTGAGCACTTGATATGAATTATACCATTTCATTTTTAAAACAATCATGAGAGGTGAGTTCTAGTGGCATTGGGATAGATCTGTGATTTCATTGGTATAGGGAACTCCCAAGGGATAATCTCACTTGACCAATATAGAGAGATACTTTGTAAATAACTTAAAATCTTAAAGATCTGGCTAGGGAGGAGGAAGTAGGGATCAAGTAACCTTAATCATGAAGAACCAGACTCAAGTCCTCCCATAGTACATAATAATTTGTGTAACCTTGAGCAAATCACTTAATATCTCACCAGTATTATTAATCTCATTTTATAGATGGGGAAATATATAGTTTTATTTGGGCTTGATAGGTTCTAGATACCAAAACAGGGGTAAAAGCAGTGCCATATTTTTCTTAAATAGTCTTTTTTATGTTTTAAGGATTTAAATTTTGTTCAACTCCTGTAGTTTATAGTTGAAAACACTGAAGTCCAGAGAAATGACATGATTGCCGTTTTTAAAAGCCTCAGGATCTTTTAAAAAAATTTCTTAGTAAAATTCAGGATTTAAGGCACATAATCAATATTCATTGGGAGTTTTCCTAGTTATAATTGATTGATATCGTAACAAAGACTATAACAAGGACACACACCAAAATTTGACATAATCATTTGGGTATCTTTTGTCTTGATTTGGGACACATGAAAACACATGCAAAACACTGGATCTATCAGGCCTACAGAAATTGAGTATCTCTGGAACACTGGGGATATTTTATACTTTACAAATGTGAAAAGTAGGGAAGCTTGATTCCAACTACTTATGAATATCCCAGACTGAAGCAAAATAATGATGTACATACCAGGGGATACAACTCTTTGGAGTCACATGGAAAGATTCATCATTCAGTTTGGCTATTTTTTTTTTTTAATATATCCTCCTGTGGCAAAGGACCTACTATTATGAGATTCCCTCAGATGTTAATAACTTTTACCAGTTGAATTCTTCAAGATATAACAAGAGAGAACCACCAATTCAATATTACTTATTTTTAGGCTTGTATCACTTCTCTAAGTTGAATTTCCTGAGATAATAGGAGAATAACTTCCTACTGTTTTTAAAATAAAAGAAACAAACAGATAGGGATGAATTATACTAGAGTTTGGATTACAGAGGTTGGTCCCTTTCTTATTTACTACTTCCTTCTATTACCATTGAAGCTGCTTTCCTGATATAAATTTTTAATTTTATATTGGAAGTTTAGTGTTTCAATATGCCAAATTCTACTTTGAAGCTAATTTTTTGGGATGGCATCTTTTCCACATATGGTGATGCTTTATTGCCTTTGTCATACTGCCATGAGTTCTTACCATAGAAATATTAGCTATAACAATAAGACAGCAATGAGAAATAAGAGGAATTAACATCCTAAAATATGAAGCAAAATTCATTTGGAGAAACTAAAGATCCAGATTCTCAAGAGAAATAATGAAAAAGCAAGGAAAGGAATGAAACATTTCCCTCAAACTATATTATAAAATAGTAATCATCAGAATCATTTTTGTATAGGATGAAAAAGAGAAATGTGGAGCAGCAGAACAAACCAAAAACACATGACACAGAAATAATCAAATCCAATATCCTAATATTTTATAAAACTAAGACTATAAACTACTGAGGGAATAATTCCCTATTTGGCAAAACAAAACAAAACTGAAAAGCACATAAACAGAAATTAGGTTTAGATCCATATTTTATACCACAGATGAAAGCTGCATCCCAAGAATCATTTCCCATTGGATAAGTGGTCAAAGGATATGAATAAATAGTTTTCAAAAGAATACTTGCAAGCTATTAGTGACCATAAAGAAGGCTGATCTAAATCACTCGTATTAAGGGAAACATAAATCAAAATAACTGTGAAATTTCATCTCACATCCATTGAATTGGCAAAGATAACAAAAGGTGAAAACAATGTTGGAGATTCTATAAAAATAGAAGTAAACTAATACTGCTGGACTTATTAATTAGCTCGGATATTTTAGAAAATAGTATGGAATAACATTTTTAAATAATTAAAATATTTATAATGTTTGACCAAGATTCTACTACTCACAATTTCAGAGGTTAAAGACATATAAAAAAATCTCATATATATGCACAAAAATATTCATAGCAGCACTTTTTGTGGTGTTATGAATAAAAAACTAGAAAAAAATGGATATTTGGCAATGTCTAAATAAAATATAGTAAATGTATAAAATGACATTACTACAAAACCATAAATATACTGAACTCACAAAATCATGGAGTGACTTATATGATGAACTGATGAAGAATAAAGGAACAGAACTTGAAAAGCAACATATACCATCACTACAACAACAACATACATGGAAGAAAAAAAATGAAACAAAAAGTGTAATTATAATAACTAACCATGGCCCTTGGAAGAGAGTTAAGAAAATGTACTTCTCTCTCCTCTTTGCAAAGGGGGAGAACTATTGTTTTGCAATATTATATATACTGATCAAATACCATAAATGTATTCCTTAGTTTTACTGAACTTCTAATCTCTTTGTTTTAAAATCATGAATGACATGTTCCATAGGAGGGAACAAGAAATTTAGAAATGAGGGTGGTGGAGAAAAAATCAGTAAAAACAGAATTAGTGCAATACCAAAGTACTAAAGGACTACTTTACAGAGTTAGACAAAATGATAACAAAATTTGGGATATCAAGGAAATAATGGAAAAAACGTAGGAACAAAGAGGAAATAGACCTCAAATTATATTACAAAACAGCAATCATCAAAGAATATCTAAAAAAAAAATAGAAAATCAAATTAATATACAGAGTAGAGAAGAAAGAATCAGAAACAATTGATCTCAGTAATTAAATATTTGATAAATGCCCAAACACAAATTGCCAAAGAAGATGACATAAGGAAAAGACTCTCTCTTTAATAAAATAGATGTATTTAGGCAAAATTAATTATAGATCAATTTCTTATACCATATTTTATAATAAATTCAAAATGGATATGTGACCTGAATGTTAAAGATTATATATACAAAATTGTAATGGAAATAGATGATACATACCTTTCAGAACTCTGGATAGGGGGTGGATTCTTAACCAAATAAACAGAGACAATTACAACATAAAACAGTTAACTTTGATTACATGAAATTGAAAAATCTTTGCACAAAATAAACTCACCTAGGACAAGAAGAGAAGTAGTTGGAAGAAAATAAACATCTTTGTATCAAATATTTCTGATAAGGTTTCAATAAGTAAGATACAGACCCTAGTAGAAATAGAAAAAATCAAAAGTCATCCCCAGTAGAGAAGCAGTCAATGGATATCAAGAAAGAACTCACAAAAGAATCATAAACTATTAAAAACCATGTGAAATGTTGCTCCTAACCATTAACAATAAGAGAAATTCAAAAGATAATAAAAGTGTGGGAATAATCAATATTAGAGTGATTGTGCAAAGATAGGCACACTAATGTATTATTGATGGAGCTGTGAATTAGTCTATCCACTGGAAAGCAATTTGAAATTATGCCCATAAAATGATTAAAATTGACATACCCTGTGACACAGATATTCCACTACTTTTTTTTTTTTTTAACAAAAAGGGAGACTCTAGATATCCCAAAATATTTATAAGAGCACTTTTTGTAGTAGCAAAAGACTGGAAACAACTGTGGAATGATGAAATGAACTGTGGTTTATGAATGTAATAGAATATACTTACTGTACTGTAAGAAAGAATAAATGTGATAAATACTGAGAATCTTGGAAGGACTTAAATGAATTGAAGAAAAATGAAGTAAGCAGAGAAAAGGAAATAATATGCACCACCACTACAACAATGTAAATGAAAAGAACAATTATGAAATAATAAAACTCAGCATAGAGAAATTATAATGAACAAGCTTGATCTTAAAGAAGAGAAAAAAGATAAGACTTCTCTACATTCCTTTGCAGAAGTGAGGCTCTATTGGCATGGGGCATATCAAATAACATCACAATAACAAGATTATGTGATGATCAAGTGTGAAGAACTTGGCTCTTCTCAAGAATATGATGATTCAAAACAATTCCAACAGATTTGGAATGGAAAATGCCCTTCCCATTTAGAGAGAAAACTGGAGATTAAATGTGGATCAAAGAATAGTATTTTCACCCTTTTTTGGTGTTGAGGGGTTGTTTGTTTTCTTTCTGATGGTTTCTCCACTTTTGGCCTGATTTTTCTTGCACAACATGACAAAAATAGAAATATGATGAAAAGGATTGCACATATTAAACCTAAAAAAATAAAAGGTTTCCAGTTTTTACTACCCTGATTCATGAATCTTATTCACACTGCTCCTCTCATTCTGAAGCAATGATTAAGGAGAAGGATCTCATAAATCCAATATTTCTTCAAACCAAAAACTATAAACAGCATAGAGATGTTGTTAGATATAAACAGGAGAAAAATAATTTTGTCCAATACTTTAGTGATCTATTTAAAATATGCGTTTAAAATTTAAAATGTTCCTGCATTTATAATCCTAGCAAAAGGTTCAGTAGAATGCTTACTTTTTAGCCTAAAGGAAGTCTCAAAGACCCTATTCTTATTTTTCCTTTGCAAATAGCTAGGGTAGACTGCCTTTGTCATTTCCAGTCTTCATAAGTAATCTCTTCTATCAAGTACTTGGTTTATAGCTAGGTTTGCTTCCACTCCCATTCATTCAAAGAACTTGAACCTAAATTTCAAAAGTAACTCATTTGGTACAAGCACATACTTCAAAGAATCTCAGCGTCTTCTTCCTGGAACATTTTCTCTGAATTTCAAATGGACTGACATTGAATTTGAACTTCATGTACTGTGGTTCACATTTTGTCCTTTCTTTGGTCATTGAGTTGGATTAATAGTCACAGGTGGTCTGTTTCCTGTTTATTTTAGAGATTTTTTTCCCTTCATATTTCCATAATAACAAGATGAGTTGTATTGATTCAACTCTCAGCCTCTAGACTTGACCTCTGAGTGATTATTGCCAAATTAGGTTTGGTAATAGACTCTTTTCTTTTGTTGTTCAGCAGCCAAAATTATTTAGCTTTATTAGACTAAATCAGTCTAGGACTTGTCTGTTTAATCAGGCCATTTTGAGAATGTTCAGGGCTTTTACTAGCCACTGTCCAAATAAACCAACAAAAGACACAGATAGACAGGTACGCTGCAGTTTATTCAAGAATGTGATACATAATCTAATTTATACTTTAATATATTTAACATCTACTGGTCATCCTGCCATCTGGGGGAGGGAATGGGGGGAAGGAGGGGAAAAATTGGAACAAGAGGTTTGGCAATTGTAAATGCTGTAAAGTTACCCATACATATAATCTGTAAATAAAAGACTATTAAAATAATAATAATAATAAAAAAGAATGTGATACATACCATTAGTCAGTGATGGGAATGTGTGTGCATCTCACATTTTCATGTGTACATGTGAAATTTCACATATACCCATATATTAAGATTATGCTGGGTGAATATTTTCTACAAACAATATTATATAGCAGACCTCATCTTTATAACTACACAATTGGCTGATAGATACAGAAATACAAGCTCACTGTGTTTGTTTTTTGTTGAGACCTTAGTGGATGGTAAGATTAATGAGTCAACAATGTGAAGATAGTTTCCCCTCCCCAGATTAAAGCAATCTAAATGCCTTAAAAGAAGGATAATGTATAGAAGTGGGAAGGTCGATCCTAAATCATACCTTAAGTGGAATATTTGTTCAGTTTGGGGGTACCATATTTTGTCAAGAATATGGTGAGCTGTACAATTTTCAGAAGAGAGTGACCAAGATAGTGAAAATGCTTGGCTGAATTTGTGCCAGGAGGATTTCATCAAGGGAATTGGAGTTGGTAACTTGGAGAAAGAAACTGTTAAGGGAAACTTGGTAGTTTATGAGATTTGATTAGTTTGGTTCAATTTCAAAGGACAAAATTTTGAAAAATGTGTAGGAGTTGCAAAGAGGAAGAGTCAAGTCCAATATAAGAAAAAAGCTTCCTTAAAAGTTCAAGCACTTCAAAAATGAAATGAGTGATCCCAGGAAATTGAGGATTCCCTTCCCTAGAAGCCTTCATTCAAATTCTGGAACTTGCTGAGTTATATTGTAGAGATTTCTTTTTAGAGTATGGATCAGAATTGATGGATGCCTTCCATATTTGACCTCTTCTCACTTTCAGGTTCCATAATTTTTGTGTAACAAATTTTCAGTGTATGTATTTTTGAAACATTTTTGTATCTGTTATCTCAGTATCCTTGCAACTATCTTGTGAAGTAAGTAGGGTAGTTTGAGTATTCCCATTTTACAAATAAGGAGACTCAAGTTCAAAGAGCTATTTAGTGACATCATGTATTACACAGTTAACTAGAGAGTCAAGAATAATATTTATATTACACTTTTCCATTTGGAAATATAAGGACATTCTTGGGAAATGTATATATTTATACTAAATAATCAAAGTATATTGGTTTCAAATTAAGTCCAATTATAAAGTTCTTTTTTTTTTTTTTCTGAGAAGGTTATTGGGGTTAATAAGTATCAAATGTCAGAGAGACTGAATTTGAACTCAGATCCTCCTGACTTCAGGGGCCAGTGCTCTATCCACTGCACCATCTAGCTGCCCCAGAAAAAGTTCTTACATATAGGAAGTATAAATGGCGCAATAGAATGTTAGACTTTGGAGTCAAAAAGACCTGAGTTCAAATCCCACCTCAGACACCAGTATGTGACAAGTTTCTTAAACTTAGTTATCTCATGCATAAACTGGGCATACCATATGTAATATCAACTTCAAAGTGTTGTTGTGAAGAGCAAATGAGAAAATTTATATGCAGTGTCTTGTAAATCTTAAAGTGGTATAGAAATTTAAGTTATTATTAAATCTATAACAAAAACCCACCATGCAAGGATACATGAAGCCATTAAGGTTTATTAGTCAATTCCTCAGCTGTCTATTTTGGTACATGAGTGGTCAGGCAGTGCACGTGTTCATTCCAAAAAACAAAAACAAAACCAAAAAAAACAAAACTAGCTCAGTCAGAATCATAGGCTGGTTCTTCTGAGTGGCAACAGAAAGTGTAACACTGTTTAATACTAAGGGGCAAATGAGTGAAGCTTTTTTCAAAAAAATCAATCAACACTTCTGTTCTCTTGGACTTTTTTAAAAGATGAAATAATAAGTAAACTAATTAAGATTGTACAAAGAAGTTGTAGAGATTCTTTGTTATAATAAGAGAGGTTACAGTTTGTGGATTTACCAGTCTTTCTAGTGGTTTCTGTCTTTCTGACTCCTACTCCCTGTGAAAAAGTATAACCAGATTGCATCAGTTCATATTTTAATTTTAGTTCATGCACCATGCTTCATCTCCCTTCTCTGTGTATTTGTGGTGGCTATCACCCATCTCTGAAATGTATTCCCTCTTCATCTTCACTTTTTGGATCTACTGTTTCCTTAAAAAATCAGTTCAAGTACCACTTTCTATGAGGAACTTTTCTTGATCCAAGGCCTTCCCTTTCCATATTTTGTTTTTGTATACACACACACACATGTGTGTGTGTCAATAAATTATATATATATATATGTATATGTACATATACACACACGCACACACACACATATGACCATACATATACATGTGTATATTATATCTGTGTGTACACATATATACATATATATGTATACTATTTTTGCTATTAGTTGATAAGCTCTTTACCATTTCACTTTTTTCTTTGCATTCTAAATATTTAACACAGTACCTAGAACATAATAAAGATCCAATACTTTTTGATTGATTGATTGATTGATCCAAGCCCTATTATTTCAAAGCTAGGGTTCTTTCCATCAAACCACACTAATTCAGTCCCCAATTAATCATTGTTAAATAAGTCATACGTTTCTAAGCTCTGACCTCATAAACTGAGGAACTTTCTGTTTAAAGGGTTTTTCATCTCCCCAGAGACCATGTGAATTTGTCTTGTAGTTTCTCAACAGCTTGCCTCATAATGAAATCTAAGGTTAAGTTAATTGTCTAGCAATCATTTCCTGGTCATTCACAGTGTGTAGGACTCCAGACTAGATATTATGAGATAGTGGTAACGTAAAATACTTTTTCCCTATTGTCAAAGAAATTACATTTTATTTGAGGAGAGGAAATAGAAACAATAGAAATGAGAAACAATAGGAAACAATATATCAATAAGTGTAAAATAATTTTCAAAAATAAGTATCAATATGCTACACATGGAACAATAAATATCAATTTTTTTTTGCATGTCACTGTAACATTTAAAAAGTTCAAGAAACATAATTTATGGGTAATTTAGTCATTTTATTGATAATGCAGCATTTTAAATAAAGGGGCCAGTGGCACTCTTGAATGCCAAAGACAATTATGATGGAGGTAGGCTCATGGCTCATATGCCCTTAGAAGAAGGGATCCCTGAAGATGGCAATAATTTTCAAAAATAAGTATCAATATGGTACACATGGAACAATAAATATCAATTTTTTTTTGCATGTCACTGTAACATTTAAAAAGTTCAAGAAACATAATTTATGGGTAATTTAGTCATTTTATTGATAATGCAGCATTTTAAATAAAGGGGCCAGTGGCACTCTTGAATGCCAAAGACAATTATGATGGAGGTAGGCTCATGGCTCATATGCCCTTAGAAGAAGGGATCCCTGAAGATGGCAATCAACTCTGATTTGTTTACATATAATAAGAGGTGGACTTTAAAAAGAGAAGTGAACTCACTGCAGTGAGGGGCTGAAAGTCAGTTTTGGCTGGAGAGACTATCCTTATGCTTAGATCACCCCCAGCTTTGGACAGTCTAAACAAAGACTACAATTCTCTCTTTCATATCATAACTTTCACCAATGTAGTTTTGATATAACTTGGATTGGCATAAATAATTAAATGAGAATTTTTGGAGAGTTTTGTGGAAGTTGCAGATGCCATGTGCAGGCCAATAGACAAGAAAGAAAAAGTTTAGAAATTCAGAAATGAATAAAATACATGTTTGGTATTATATAATATCAACATAGTTTATTTTTTAATGCCATAATATTTTAGACTTCTTCTATGAAGGGACAAAAAATTTTATTTAGATTTTCCAACTCTAGTGGTAGAAGGGGTGGGGCATTGTGCCTCTAACCTTCTTTCACCCCATGTGGAAAGGATTATTATATATCCCCCAAACAAGCCTGAGCTAATTGGGTGGAGTAGCAATACCCAGGATGAGAAGAATGTTAATCCTATCTTCCATTAGCCCAGTCCTTGGACAGGAAATAGGACAGGGAAAAAAAATCTGGGGTCTACTCAATTTTACTAATTGGCTATTAATATGAGAAATAATCATTTCTCTCATCATCCTTCTCAGTCAAAGATATTATTTCTCTCATTGTGACAAATTAAAGCTTAAAAAATAAATGATGTAATAACCAACATTGCCAATAAGTGGAAGGATGGCCTTTGGCAGGTTTTCCTAGAAGAAACAAAAAAAGGATTTGCTTGAATGAGGTCCAATTAATCCAGATGATTTTGAGGTCATTTAAAGATGAGGCAGGAATAAAGAGATGAAAAAAAGAAGAGATCTTTCAACATTTCTATGTTGGAATTTTTAATTTTTTTTTTTTTAAGTCCAGAGATGCTACCTTTAGATTTTAACATCTCAGGCTGGCATGTGCTAAATGAAGAAGTGAATAAGTGGCAATCATTAAGTGGAGATCATTAAGACATACACTGAAATTTGTTTTGGAGGCAACACAATTTTGAAGGTAGTGAGAGGGAAGGCTATAGGAAAAGATTATAACAAAGGAGGAAAGTTCATTAATTTCTGAGATATATTTATGCTCTGATCATTAAAACATGTTTATGAGGGTGTTACACATGTATTAAAGATATGTCAGAGAAATATTTTGCACAATATTCTATAGTAAACCATACCTTGCCAGCTACACAGTTGGCTGATAGGTGCAGAAAATATAAATTTTCATTGTATATGTTGTTTATTAATTATAAAAAAAGTATTTTTATCAGTAGAGTAAAATTCAGCCTTACAGATTTTCATCCTTGTATATATAAGATCATATAAGATTCCTAGAGACATAAAAATAGATAATTGTCCCATGATTCTTTGTTAATATTGAGCAAATCATAAAGTAGGCAGACATATTTTCCCATGTTTGTCACTGGTATTAGGATGTCTAATGCAAAGTCCAAATGGAAGAGAGATTGCCATAGATAATAAAGTTCTATAAATGATCTCTTTGTATTAATTGCACTAAGCCTCAGACTATTGTATGGGTTCCCCAGATTCACAGCTACTCAAAGTAATTTAGCTTAACTATCCACACAAGAAAATGGGTGAATAATGACTATTATTCAAGCTATGATATTCAGTTCGATAACTAGCTCATTGACCCGGTCTAGAAGTCTACATCTCAGACTGAATGTGGACATTGAACTGGGCTCAGAGTTAAACAGATAGACGAGAACAGTTATTAACGATGTCACTTAACTGCTGAAGACTTTACTTTTCTTGTTTATAAAATAAATTGTTCTAGATGATGTATATTGTCCTTTTTGGGTCAATGTTGAAAATGAAATTGTAGAAAAGCTATGAAGTATGACTTGTATTAAATTTACATATAAGGAAATGAGATTGTATCCATGATTAAAAGAGAAATTTGTGAGATGACCAGATAAAGTTATTTAATTCCCATCCACACTCAAAATAAAATTACTTATTATTATTTAAGATTTATTTTTTTATAAACATAAGAATAGTAGGGTATTCTCTGGTGTTAGCCAGTTGGTGGATGGGGCTTTGCCACCAGAGGGCAGCAGAGGCAATGAAGTTTTATCCTTATTCGCTTTCAAATGCAGGAGCCTTTTTGGGAAAATATTTAGAATTGTTTGATCTTAAAATGAAGTCAGTAATACATGAGTTATCCATCTTTGGTAGGATAATATCCTGACTGTCACAAGGACATGTGCTTTGGATTATTTTTTCAGTAGTACTAATGGGTAATTATGGAGATTATATATATATATATATATATATATATATATATTCTCTCCAAGTACCAAATTCCTTCCAATCCTTTCCTTTGTAGAAGGCAGAAACCAGACTCTACTCCACAGTTGCTATTTGTGTGTGATCTGTGGCAGAGCATTTCTGAGCTCTTGTGGATCTGATCAGTCACAGTAGGACACTCTAATCTGATTTACTACAGTGATGTCATTTTGAGGAAACAACTTTGTCCGATTTCAGCTCTGCAGAACAAGATACCCCTCCCAGTTTCCTTATCACTTTTCATCTCTCATCATTTCACTAACAAACTTTAACTGACACTACCTTCCTGGTTTAGCTTGTTTGCCCACATGGTTTTGCTTGGGTATGGCCACAAGCTTCCTAGAGCTACAGGTGAGAATTGGGTGACAATGCACACCAAAGGTGGATGAGCAGCTCTGAAAAGGGCTCACTCAACAAATCCTCCGATGAAAGGTGTTAGTTCTCACTGGATTTCTGATTGGGTTGGGATGTAATGGGAGCAGAGACACTGGGATGAAATCTTACTTCTGTTCCATATTAGCCATGTTAACCTGAAGAAATCATTTCACTTCTCTAGGTCTCAGTTTCCTTGTCTTTAAAATAGAGCCAATTAAACAAAAGGATGTCTATGTTTCTTTTTATCTCCAATGTTACCTGATTCTATAAATGGATTTAAAAAGCAATTAAAATTTGGGAATCTTTTGGGCCAAGTCTTTTCCCTGTTTTTAAAGTTCATTATGGTTTGCAAGGTATGTAGCTTCTACAGGTAACATACAGAAAATTAGAACAGAGTGACTGCCTGTTGTTGACTGTCAGTTAAAAGTTTCTCACTGGAAAAATCTTCAGAGTTTCTAGCCTTCATTTTCCTTATTTCAGTGATGGACAATAGAACTATTGGTGTGTATATTGCAGTATATGCCATGTGGCTTTAAACTGATTACAGCCTTTTATTTTGTCAAGTCAAGGAGCAGAATAATGAATGAAAGAATCTGAATTAGAAGGGACATCTAAAAGTCATGTAATTCAACCTATACTTAAACCAGAATGAATGAAAAAATAATTTTTTTTTATCAATAACAACAAAAACCATATGATCATCTCAATAGATGCAGAAAAGGCATTTGATAAAATCCAACACCCATTCCTATTAAAAACACTAGAGAGTATAGGAATAAATGGATGTTTCCTTAAAATAGTCAGTAACATCTATTTAAAACCATCAGTAATCAACAACAATACTATATGATGACCAGTTCTGATGTACCTGGCCATCCTCAGCAATGAGATCAACCAAATCATTTCCAATGGAGCAGTAATGAACTGAACCAGCTACGCCCAGAGAAAGAACTCTGGGTGATGACTAAAAACCATTACATTGAATTCCCAATCCCTATATTTTTGCCCACCTGCATTTTTGATTTCCTTCACAAGCTAATTGTACAATATTTCAGAGTCTGATTCTTTTTGTACAGCAAAATAATGGTTTGGTCATGTATACTTATTGTGTATCTAATTTATATTTTAATATATTTAAAATCTACTGGTCATCCTGACATCTGGGGGAGGAAGTGAGGGGTAAGAGGTGAAAAATTGGAAGAAGAGGTTTGGCAATTGTTAATGCTGTAAAGTTACCCATACATATAACTTGTAAATAAAAGGCTATTAAATAAAAATAAATAAATAAATAAATAAAAGGAAAACAAACAAAAAAAAATAAAACCATCAGTAAGCATAATATGTAATGGTGATAAATTGAAACCATTCCCAATAAAATCAGGAGTGAAACAAGGTTGCCCATTATCACCATTACTATTCAATACTAACAAAATCCAACAGCAAAAGATACAAAGAGAAATTCTATTTAAAATAACTGTCAATAGTATAAAATATTTGGGAATCTATCTGCCAAGGGAAAGTCAGGAACTATATGAACAAAACTACAAAATACTTTCTACACAAATAAAGTCAGCTCTAAACAATTGGAAAAATATTAAGTGTTCTTGTTTAGATTGAGTGACTATAATAAAGATGACAATGTTCCCTAAACTAATCTATTTATTTAGTGCTATACCAATCAGACTCCGGAAAAACTGTTTTAATAGCATAGAAAAAATAACAATAAAATTAATCTGGTGTAACAAAAGGTCAAGAATTTCAAGGGAACTAATGAAAGAAAAAAATCAAATGAATGTGGCCTAGCTATATCTCATCTAAAACTATATTATAAAGCTGCATTCACCAAAATCATTTGGTATTGGCTAAGAAATAGAATAGTTGATCAGTGGAATAGGTTAGGTTCACAAGACAAAATAATCAATAACTATAGCAATCTAGTGTTTGACAAACCCAAAGACCCCAATTTTTGGGATAAGAATGCACTATTTGAGAAAAACTGCTAGGAAAATTGGAAATTAGTATGGCAGAAACTAGACATTGACTCATATTTAACACCATATACCAAGATAAGATCAAAAAGTGTTCATGATCTAGGCATTAAGAATGAGATTATAAATAAATTAAAAGAACATAGTATAGTTTACCTCTCAAACCTGTGGAGGAGGAAGGAATTTCTGACCAAAGAAGAACTAGAGATCATTATTGATCACAAAATAGAAAATTTTGATTATATCAAGTTAAAAAGTTTTTGTACAAACAAAATGAATTCAGACAAGATTAGAAGGGAAGCAACAAATTGGGAAAACATTTTTACAGTCAAAGGTTCTGATAAAGGCCTCATTTCCAAAATATATAGAGAATTGACTCAAATTTATAAAAAATCACGCTATTCTCCAATTGATAAATGGTTAAAGGATATGAACAGACAATTTTCAGATGATGAAATTGAAACTATTTCTACCCATATGAAAAGGTCTTCCACATCATTACTGATCAGAGAAATGCAAATTAAGACAACTCTGAGATACTACTACACACCTCTCAGATTGGCTAAAATGACAGGAAAAGATAATGATGAATGTTGGAGGGGATATGGGAAAACTGGGACACTGATGTATTGTTGGTGGAACTGTGAACGGATCCAACCATCCTTGAGGGCAGTTTGAAAGAAACTATACCCCAAAAGTTGTCAAACTGTGCATACCCTTTGATCCAGCAGTGCTACTACTGGATTTATATCCCAAAGAGATCTTAAAGAAGGGAAAGACACCTATATGTGCCAAAATGTTTGTGGCAGCCATTTTTATAGTGGCTAGAAACTGGAAACTGAATGGATGCCCATCAATTGGAGAATGGCTGGGTAAATTGTGGTATATGAATGTTGTGGAATATTATTGTTCGGTAAGAAATGACCAGCAGGATGATTTCAGAAAGGCCTGGAGAGACTTACATGAATTGATGCTAAGTGAAATGAGCAGAACCAGGAGATCATTATATACTATATGAGGATGTATTCTGATGGATGTGGCTCTCTTCAAGAATGAGAGGATCCAAATCAGTTCCAACTGATCAGTAATGAACAGAACCAGCTACACACAGTGAAATAACTCTGGAAAATGAGTGTGGAGCACAACATAGCATTTACACTCTTTCTGTTATTGTTGCCTTGCATTTTTGTTTTTCTTCCCAGGTTATTTTTACCTTCTTTCTAAATCCAATTTTTCTTGTGTAGCAAGATAACTGTACAAATATGTATACATATATTGTATTTAACATATTTAACATGTATGAGACTACCTGTCATCTAGAAGAGGGGGTGAGGGAAGGAGGGGAAAAGTTGGAAGAGAAGTTTTTGCAAGGGTCAATGTTGAAAAATTACCCATGTTATGTTTTGTCAATAAAAAGCTATAATAATAATAATAATAATAGAACTACCTGAAAGCTGTGACCAAAAAAAGAATCTTTACACAATAATATATTAAATAACTAAGAATAATCTTCAATTATAAAATATGAAAGGAAAGTAGAAATAGAAAAAAGTGGTGATTTGTGGTGTAAGAAACAAACAAAAAAGAAAAGAATTCAAATATGTTGGAATTACAATTAGAATTGTACAGAATTTATCAGCATTCACAATAAAAGACTGCAGGTCCTGTAATCACATGTACTGACAAACAAAAGAACTAAGCCTGCAGCCAAAAATATCGTATTCAGCAAAATTATCTATAATATTGAATGGGAAAAATGGATCAGTGAAATTGCAGATTTTCAGAACTTTCTATCAACCAAACCAGAACTCAAAAAAAAAAATTTAACATATAAGAGCCAAAATCAAAGATCAGTTTCAAGGAATTTAACATGGACAAATATTTGATGTTTTTTTTTTTGTTTGTTTGTTTGTTTGTTTTAACATGGAAATGAACACTATATATTTAAGATTGACATCAGCAATAGGGTAGCTCAAAAGAAAGATTGGGACAGAATAAGATCTGACTCTAAAAAGCAAAACTACCTAGGAAAAGGTAAAAATAGTAATTATGTTACACAAATGAGGTGGAAAGAAAGAATAGACACAGAGGCATTATAGGGGAGAGGAAGGTTCATAGTTTTGAAAATCTACTCACATTGAGAATGGATTAAACAGGCAACACTACATATATACCACGAAGAACATAATGCCCTCCAAAACCTAAAGAAACAAAGGAAGAGGAAGGGACAAAGGGTGAAGCAAAGGGCACAAAGAAGATAAGGGAGGGATCCGTGAGTATTGGAGTTAATATCCAGGCAAGTTAAGGAGCAGAATTAAAGTAAAGAATTAGGAATGATAGGAAAAATATGTTTGTCTCTGTGTGTGTGTGTGTGTGTATCTATATATGTATACATAAATATATCCTTCCTTAAGTATAGCCTGCTTGAGAGGTGGGAGTGGGGAATGAAAGGGGGAAAAAAAGAATTAAAAAAAAAAACCAACTGTATAGTAGAGAACCAAAAATCAATGTACAAGGAAGTAAAGAAAAAATGAACATTCATAAATATATATTTTTTTGCTATTGTATATCCTTTCTTGAACTGGTAATTTATTAAATATATATATATATATCTCCTCCCTGATGTCGTGCTGAGCATATGACACTGGCTGTTCTGTTTTATTTTATTTCCCTTATTTGTTTTTCTTTTTAAATTGTTTTTAATAAAATAAATAAAAAATTAAAAAAAAATTTTTTTCCAAAATAGTTTTGAGGTTTGTCACCTTTGCTCCCTTCATCCTCTGATTTCAGGAGGCTGTGATATGCCTATCCTATATACCCAGTCAAAGAAATTAGATGTCATTCTGAATAGTTTTCACCATACTCTGGCCAGTTTGAGAGATAAGTTGGACTCTGCAATTGCAGATATAGAACAAAAAATTTAGCACTACCAAAAAGATTGTCTGGTCTACTACTGTTAAGTGCTACATCCAGGAAATAAAAGTCCAATTGTACTCAGTACTTCACTCCTCTTCCAACTATGTAAAGTACCTTGCAAACTTTAGAGCACTCTATAAATGTCAGCTATTGATGTGGAGAAAGAGTCATCCACTTTTAGGTTATGAGAATGACCCCCCAAATCTGAAAGTGTTTTAGAAAGAAATTTATTTGGTCATTTGGTAGAGGAAGAAAGCCAAAAGAAGGGTCCCTTCAGAGTCTGTCAGGTTTATATTATAAAGGACTTCAGAAAAGAGTCCCAGCACACCAAACTACACTCAGAAGCAGTTAAGCTATTTTCTAGAGAAGGCAGTTCCCAGGACAAGATCCATTGAGATGTATGTCAACAAACATTAACATTCAAATTAAAGTCGATTGAAATGTAAACACAAATATTCAACCCAAAATACCAGCACCAGGGGGGCTCTAAATCTGGTTGGCTTCAAACATTCCCTGAACTCATCTGGCTTTCCTGAGAATGTCTCTAAGATCAACCAATGTCCAGGTGTATATATATGAAGCTAGGTTCATGCAATATTAATAAATAAAGTTTTCCAAACAATACAATTAACTGTTTTCCTACACAATGCATAATACTCTTGGTCAGCCATTTAAGATTCAAAATATTTTTTCGTCATAGTGTTACCATTTCTAGGATATAAAGAATTTGCTGGTAGGCCTCTATATCAGAAACAGGTAATTTGGACAAGATTTGGAAGAGGGAAATCTGGCTTCTAGTCCTGGTTGTGCCTTTAGACAATTAATTTTACTCTGAACCTCACTTTCCCCATTAGTAAAATGGGAAGGCTGAATAAGATTCATTCATTTATGTTAAAAGAAAAAAAGTATTTTGAAAATGGCAGATTTATTTTGTAATTCCCTGTATTTATTTTATGCATTTAAAAATGTTATCCTGAGAAGGGATTTATGGCTTCTCCAGACTACCAAAGGGCTCCACAATACACACAAAGAGACTAAATATACCTGGAATTGATCACCTTGGAGATTCCTTCAATCTCTAAATCTATTATTCCTTTCAGGCAAATGACTGCATTGAGTTTGAGCTATAACAAAGATTAAGGGCTAAGAGTTATACAGAAAACCACAAAGCCTTGAAGTCTTTGAAAGAGAAATTTTCCCTATAGCCTTTTTCTTTTTAGGTAGGGGCAAGTGAAAGCTAATCAAGATAGAGTTTTGGAGCCTTACAGACTTTTCCCAAACACAAAGCTTTCCCCTTCCCAGTCAATTTGGTCCTTGAAGATTCTGAAAAAAACACTAAAGACTGCTGCCTGGATCCCCATCTCTTAGCCCAGATCTACTTGGAAGTTAGGAAATTTGATTTATTCTTTGTTGTAATACTATGCTTGGTTTTTAAATGTCAAATTATGTAATTTTAATAAAATATACTTAGCCCTTACACAAATTCCTTCATCCCTCCATGGAGGGGTTTCTTCCTCCATTCTTTCCCCATAATCTTTGATATAACTCAGACTCTTTGTCCAGTCATTTGTGGGAAGAGAAGTAGACATCTTTTTGAGAATTCAAAGAAACCTTAAGTGATGAATTCAAGGTGTGTATCTTGAATCTTTGTGTGGTTCCCTTGGCAGTCTGGTAAAGCCATGAACCCCGTCTCAGGATAATTATCTTTAAAGGCATAACATAAAACACATGGGATTACAAAAGAAAAATTATATTGAAATACCATTATCAAAATTTGTATGGAGGGATTGGACTATATGATCTAGACTACATAAGTCTATTCCATTAAAACTTCAGCTTTGCTGTTATGTGAGCAGAGAATGCTTAACTTCTCTAGTCCTGAAATCCCAATCTTTAAAATGACAAGAGTTGAAATGGATAAGCTCTTGGAAGTTCATCTCTAATTCTTATGATTCAATGGAACTAATTTCATTACTGCTACAAGCAGGAGTTATTAAATTATATTTAATGAATTTATATTATATAATACATTATATTTTTTTACATCGATATGTTTATGTATTATGTCTTATATATTAATTAATTTATAGAGGTCAATTCAGGTGACTGGTCTACATGTGTTGTATCACTGATTTCAGTAGCCTCAACAGCAGAGACAGTAGAAACTGTTACTGTCTCGCTAAGAGACATTCTCCTTTATTTTTCTGTAGTGATTTTGTGGAAGACTGGCAGTTGCTATTGTGGAAAGAGAACAAGTGGAAGTAACAAGAAAAAGAGGATAAAGAAAACTTTTTTGATAAAAACTCGTTTTAACTTTTAACAAGTTAATATTTTATAGAGATTAATTTTGGTGATTTGGATTACTTTGTATTATAATGATGCCATATTCTATGTAAATACCTGATAGGTTTTCATCTCTCTCTCTCTCTCTCTCTCTCTCGTGCGCGCACTTTTTTTTTTTTTTTTTTTTTTGGTATTAAAAATAAAATCCAACTCCTGAATGGCTCAAAGGACTATCTTTCTTTAATTGTTATATAAAATTTTATATGATACATATGCATCTATCAATTTATATACACACATACATATAAAAGTGTGAGTGACACATATGCTACACATACTTCTAAGTACAGAACTTTTCTCATTGTACCATCCTCTCACTTAAACAAAAGTATGAATTACACACACTACACACACACACACACACACACATACACACACATACATACACACTTTTAAAGATGGGGCTCCACTGATTATCCCACACATTTAAAAATAATTTACCTTTGTTAGGCAAAAAACAAAGACCCAAATTTCTTTACTGAATTAATCAAAACCAAGTATAAATACGGCCTATATACTTACTTAAGTCAATTAAAGCCATTATGAGTTATTATAAAAGTAAGAACCTGTCTGTTAAAAAAAAAAAAAAAAGACTAAAATTCTAAAGGCTAGAAGCAGAGAAGTTGGAGCAAGTAGAGCTTCAAGCACATCTGTGAATAACAAAGTTAGGACTGAACTGTGGTAGACAGGGGAGATATTGAAAACAGTCATTGGTACTACAAGGATCTCAGAATAGAAAAATTGGACTAAGAAAAGTATAAACAAAATGGCAAATACTTTTCCAAGTTCCCCCTCCAGTTCTATCTAGAGCTATTATAATATAATACTGTACTCTGTTATCCAAGTGTTTCTAGTAAGTTGAATTTGGCTTCAACCACAAAGAGGCCAGGTGTTGATTAGAAATAGATTTAATTTATAATGTTAAAGAGTCCAACATCTGCCTAAATATTAAAAAAAATTTTTTTCTCTGACTTGGTGCAAGTGTGAGTGAATTCTTTGCTTGATTCAAATTTCCTTGTTTAAAATAAGCTCCTTAAAGCTGAAGAGGTGAGAACACATTTTCCCATAGGTTTCAAATGAGCTAATTATTATAATATGTTAAGAAGTAAAACAGTCTCTTAAAAAATTATTTTGTTCCTGGAATTTTTTTCTTTATTCAGAATGCTAAATTGTCTCTATCATTTCTATGGAAATATCAATCCAATTTCGTCAACTTTTGTCTTGCTTCTTTGAATATGGGGGATAGTACATGAACACAATAGTTGGTATATGTACCTGGTCAGTACATAGTGGGTGATACATGAAAATAATAGTTGGTGTATGTAGGTACCTGGTCAATACATGGAGTATTATTATACCATTTTTTGAATTTGCTCAAAAGTTCTGGTTGATGTATGCTTTTCCAGTTCTAGAAGTCAAGTTAAATCATCAGGCATATATAAAAGGCTAACTATGAGCTAGGCACTATGATAAGTACTGAGAATATAAATAAAAAGACAGTCTTTGCCCTCAAAGAAATTAGATTTTAATAGAGGTATGCTAGAATCTGTTTGAAATGGCTCATATTTCATTGTGAGCATGCAGAATTCTGCACATTATTTTGCTGATTGTATAGACATAAAAGTTATGTTAATAATGTTAATTATGGAGACTAATTTTAAAAGTGTGAGTTACTTAAATTTTTTCCAGACATCTAGTATCTACAGTGAAGATGTTCACCCAAATTCACAAGTGTTCTAGATTATTGATTTCCAAACCTGGTGTGGTAATATCTTTTGGAAATGTTTCTGTATTGGACAATATGTGATTTGGGATAATGTTCACTTATGTAACATCTACCTAGATATGATAATTGTTTTAAGTTGTGAACTTAGACAAAATTTCTTCCTGTTATTACTATAAGGTTATGATAAGTCTTTTAAGATTTATCAGAAATTTGATTTATGAAATTTGTTATTGGAAGTAAAATTTCTCGGACTTATAATTTAGTTAATGCTATTTGGGAGTTTTAAAGCTCCACCCTCTGACAGTTACTGGGACAATTGATCGGAATAAAACTGGGTTAAGGCTATTTTATCCTATATGTGCTGAAGGTTGAGTTTTAACTGCTTATGTTATGTTATACTTTTTCCTCCTGTAACTGATCTCTATGATCAGAGCAATGGTCAATAGAAACTGTTAATTCACTTGTCATACCTTGCTATTTTCAGTCTGGTTATATGTAATCATTGTATTGTAAATGCTTGGGCAACTAAGTATTTTGCCTGGTCATCTCTCTGTTACTGGATATTTGTGTTTAAGGTTTCTACGTGATAAGAGGACAATTAACAGGGGTCTATAAGACAGCAGCCGTTTGCCTGGCCTGTAAAGCAAACTCATCTCTTCACATAGGAAACAATTTATTTTGGCCTCATATTTTGCAGCAATCTGGTGAACTGAGTCTTTCCATCTGAGACTGATCTAAATTGGTCAAATTACAGATATTGGCTTGCTTTTGGAACCTTGATCAGCTTTGTCAGCATGGCACACCCAGTCTGCATGGAATGAGAGCCTCCTATCACTTCACAGCCTGAAGCAGTAGTTTTTAAAATGAGACCATGGACTGGACCCTGCAGCTACTGTACTTTGGACTGATATGAGGGACTTTGGGAATGGTTGATGATTGTTGAACCTTGCCTGGATCATCTATCATTGTGTTTAAGATTTGGGATGGGATTTGTTAAAACTATGTAATTATTGCTGTTATGTTTGAGGGATTTTTAGGAAATGCCACTGTACTAGTCTGTTATGTATAGGGATTTTAATTCACTCTTGGGATTTATATGGAGAATAGTCATTTGATAATTCCTTTCTGTGAGAAAAAAAAAAAAAGGGAGGAAGAGATAGAATATTTGGATATAATTTTGGAATAACTGGTAGATTTTTTCAAAATATCTGAAATAATGGGAACCCCTATTCACTAGTTCAGATTGAATTTGAATGCTTTAGCTTTAGAATCCCTTATTTTGTTAAAATTGCCCTGGCAGACTCAGTTTTGGGGATTATTTTTTAAGCTTTAGAATTAATTAGTACTTCAGAAGTTCAAAGGGCCTTTAATTGGCCTTCTTTTACTTTTGTCTTTTGGACCCTGGGCCTTCTGGAAAATTACTTCCTTTGTAAAATCCCAAGTAGATAGTGCGCTGGCCAAACCCATTCATGTACACTATCACCGCCTTAAGACTGGTGATGACCCCCTTGATTGCTCATATGAGCAATAGAAATTTTCGACAAACTTCGAGACCTGGTTAGCCAATGACAGGTAAGATTCCTCAAGGAATAGCCGACCTAAGCCAGGAAGAGACGTTTCTGTACATCCTTCCTATGACGGGTAAGGCTTTTCCCCATAGGAACAACCTAAGCCAGGCACAGGTCGAGAAATGAAAAATTCTACATTTGATTTTTTTAATATAAATGAAAAAAGGGGGACCTGTGGGGAGCCGGCACTAATCTACAGCCACATAAGGCCAACCTTGAATAGGTTGAATCTCCTAATCACATTATACCAAAGACTTCCTGAATAGGAATCTCCTAACCACATCCTAACTTTGAATAGGCAGATATCTAGGCATCCCCTAATCACATCATAGAGCTTCCTGCCACCAGAAACATCTGAGCAGCTCATCCTTGGGCAGGATACCAACCCTTTGTCTAGGACCCCCACCCTGTACTGTGTTTGAACAAACCCTGCCTTCTTTTCTACTGCTATATATATCTGTACTATTGCACCCATTAAAATGAGGCTTGATCAGATGGATTTGACTTGCCTCCATTTTGCGAGTCCCCTCTCTCTTGCCCTTATCTCTTTTCTTCCAGGGTCCACACACTCTGCCTCACGGGCTGAGGCAATACCACATAGTACTCTTATAAAGAGAGGTACACATTTCACATAATTAAGGAAATCATGATAATGCTATTACAAATTTTAAAAGATTCTAATTAAAACTCTGGAAAGGTGTCTCCTGACCTTGATTCAAACCATAGCTCTTGCTTAAATAAACTCACTTTGAAGCTATGGTTTTCTCATGTATAAAACAAGGATATTGGAATAGATCTAACAGTTTATAATTATAAATATTACTAGTAATCTCATGCTTACTGAGAGGAAAGGATAAGAATATTACTTTGTATTATAGATATTCTAATGTTTCTAGTTTTCTAGTATTTTAGTAAATTTAATGTAATGTAATTTTATTTATTATAAATATATTTATATTATACATAATAAAATTATTATAAATAAATAATTAAGTGTAATTTAATAAGGATATTGGGAGAATGTAATAATAGTACTGCCAGAAGCATCTAGATGCATATGTATACATACTTTACTAAACCCTCCAAAAGAGATAATAGATTCTATTAGTATATCTTTAAAAGAGAATAGAAACTTGGGGAAAATAGAAGAGTAGTTTGGCTTTTTTTCTGTAATTGCATCATGACAAAGAGGAAAAGACTAAGAATTTCTTTTCTAAGTGGGAAGATTTTGAAATAATTTCCTGAGAATTGAATTTAAAGCTTAACTTGTAAAAACAAAAATCAGTATGAAGAGCATCCTTGAGAAGAGACTTTATCTAATGCTCCAAGAGAATGGAATTACTGCCCTTTGGTTTTGGAGAAGTTGGCAATTATTCTAAGTGATTATAGGTGACTCTGGTTGTGATTTTTCTTAATAAAATATATCGTCAAAATATTTAAATATGTCCATATTATTTTAGTAAATTTTATAGACAATAAATTGATGTCTATTTACTCCTTTGAGACAAGGGAATTTGAGAAAGAGAAGAAAGTAAATTTATAGGAAAGGAAGTTTCTCTATTTTATTTAATAAACAGAAGTAGGAGTTCACTAATTAATAAATTAGTGAGAGAAATTTTGAATTATTTTTTAATTTTTGAGGAAATATATTCTTTTGATTGCTTTAGGACACATGTTGAGGATTAAAAGAAAGAGTAGCATAAAAAAAAAAAAAGAGGGGAGACAACTCTATCCAAAGAAGAATATGCAAAACTCTACAACACACATATAAACATGCACATGCATTTACACATGTAGTTACTACATGTTTAGATTGTTCATTCATTAAGTCATATACAACTCTTGGTGACCCTGGATAGGGTGTTTTTTGGTACAGATACTGGAGTAGTTTGCCATTTCTTTCTTCATATATCTATATATTTAATTTACTGAGTGCTTAAAAAGATTAGCTCTTTTGATCTTCTTTACAAGCCTATGGTGTAAACAAGACAAATTTTATTGTGATCATATTATATATGTTAGATTTTATAGCTGAAAGAATTAAGAATCTGGGAGTTTTAGGATCTTGTCTAAGAATTTTACCCAGGTATTCTGGCTTTAGGTTCACTTTTTCCCCTCTGTTCCACAGTTGTTGAAAATACTACAGTTTATATAAAACAAACAAAAGAAAAATCTCTTTTCCTTAAAAGCTCAATAACTTTGATATGCTTATAAATTGTTAAATAATAACTACATTTTAGTACTTTAAGGATATATGATTTTTGGTGTGGTTACTTCCTCTGCTGTTTCAGATTGTAGCCATCAATATTTTGGAAGATTTAAACTTCAAAGATAACTATATTGTTTTAGAAAATTTATTTTGCACAAACTATAAAATAGAAAATGACAAAATAAGATAATGTTGGACTTTTTTCTCTCCTCTGATTGTAGTCAACTCTCAACTACTTATAGCAGGCCTATTTTATGCTGCACTAAGTGCTGATAGTATGAACAAACAAATGGAAATTTTTTCTCCTCTCTTCTCAAGGAGTTTGCATTCCACCCGAGAGATCTAACATATAAAAATACATATAGTGCAAGGTAATTTGAAGAAGGAATGAGAATAGGAGTCACCCCGACTTGAGAACTGTTGAGACTGTTTGCCAGAGACTAGTAGGTTGAATCTCATGAGAAATTATTTGTAACTTGTTCCAGAATAGACAGGATTAAGATTGAGAGTAAAAATTCTCAGTTTGTTCTTAGGGAAAAAAAAGTATAATGGACATCAAACTGAAACAGTTATTCAAATGTCTCTAGAATAAGTGTCTTATGTTTAGTGAGAGACTGCACTTATTTGAGAAAACAACAAGTTTGTGCAAAAAAGTATTATGTGGAGAAAATTTTAAATTGCCTAATTAATACCTATTATATTGTAATGGCTTCATGATATCAAAGATGCAAAAAATCTCTCTAAGGCAGCTAGATAGCTGGATAGAGGACAGAGTACTGGGCTTAAACTAGAGAAAACTCATCTTGATGAGCTTAACTTGGACTCCAAACACTCAGGAGGTGGGGAACTTTGGGCAAATCATTTACCTCTGTTTGCCTCAGTTTTTCATTTATAAAATAAGACAGAGAAAGAAATGATAAACTCTTCTAGTATTTTTGCCAAGAAAACCCCAAATGGAGTCACAAAAAATTGGACCCAACTGAATTACAAATTTTTAAATTATGTCAATTTTAAAAAGACATAATATTAGTAAACACTTAATAGTATAGTATAAACATAACTTACAGTGGGGATGAAAAAAATTGTGTGGCTCATTTTATTGAGATATTTATTTTATTGTGGTGGTCTAGAACTGAACCCACAATATCTCTGAAGTCATGCCTGCACCTTACTTGGAAGATCTAGTCCAAGATCTAGCCAGCTCCCATGGTTTTAATTATCACTTCTATATTGACAATTCTCTGCATGAACCTCTCTGTGGATCTCCATTTTAGCATCTCCTGTCTTTTAGATATCTCATACTGGATGCCCAGTAGATATCTTAAACTCAACATTTCTAAAATGATTTATTTTTCTCTCTAAACCCTTCCAATCTCCTACCTTCTCTATTCTGAGAGGGCAACACCACCTTCCTATTCTATCAGGCTCTCAACCTATGTATCATCATTGATTCTTCAGTGTCTTTCTCATTTACAATCTATTGTCAATACCTGTTGATTTCACTTTTGCATCATCTCTCAGTTATGCCCTCTGCTCTCCTGATGTAGGGTCTCTTACCTCATACCTGTACTATTGTGATAGCCTGCGCCATCTGCCTCAGGTTTCTTCCCAACCTAATCTCTCCATTTGGCCACCAAAATGATTTTCCTAAAGCACAGGTGTGACCTTGTTGCTCCACTACTCAATAAACTCCAATGACTTCTTATTGTTTCTAGGAACAAATAAAAAATGTTTTCATTGGAATTCAAAGCTCTTCATAATCTAACCCTCTTTTTCCTTTCCTTCTTACATCTTAATCCCCACAAATTTTTGATCCAATGATATTGGCTTCTGGACTATTTCATGGACAAAATACTTCATTCCTTGGGTCCAGGCATTTTCTCTGGTTGCCCTTCATGACGTACTCTCCTCCCTCATCTCTGCCTCTTGGTTTCCCTCTTTTCCTTGAAATCCCAACCAAAATCTCATCTTCCACAGGAAACTTTTCTTTTCATTCTCATGCCTTCTCTTATAAATACTTTATTTATTTGCATTTGCTTGTTATTTCCACACACTATCCTCTCTTCACATAGTGAACCCCTGGAGGGTAGGGACTATTTTTTGATTCTTTTTGTATCCCTAATTACTTAACACAATTACCTGGCACACAGTAGGTGCTTACTAGACGTTGATGGATTGATAAAAATAGGGTCTGACTTTTCTGACCTACAGAAGTGTAGGCCTAGAGATCATGTAACTTCTGCAACCCGGGCCTACTGCTTGTCCTTCCTGCCCTGCAGACCTCTGGGAAAGGGGAATCACGTGACAGGCCTGCAATCCTAAGGTCTGACCCACTCTATCTCACATACTTTTTGAGAAATCTTCACCTGGCCCCATTCAGGCACCATGAGTCAGAAGCAGGGGTGAATGATGAACATAATTTTATTATTAATAAATAATTAATAAATTAAAATAAATGATAATAATAATATTATTATTATTAATAAGTATCTGACTAAACCAACAGATGTAGATTGTCCTTGAATGTCTTACTGCAGAAGCTCTGATTACGCTATCCCATTGCCAGGGAGGGCAGCCTTAGCAGAAGCTCCAGGTATCTGTGGCGATAAACTTCACAGATAATCTTGGAAATCTTCTGCCTTTGCATGTCCCTGTGGTTGACATGAAGAATACATTACTTCTAGGCATTAATTAAAAAGAAAGCAAAACAACAAAGTATATTTAATTTCTTTCTTTACTTGTTTTTATCTTGTAAGATAAAAACTAAATAAATTAATTTTGGACTACAGATTCTGGTCCCATAAAGAAGAAAAAAAGTTTCATTGCACAGATTATAATCATTCCTGAAAATTGAGCAAAAATATCCTTTTTTTTTTTTTTTTTTTTTTTACCAGAAGTGTGGATAGAAATATGAGATACCATTCCTCAACATTGTCCAAGACCTTCTTTCAGTACTTTACTTCTTGAAAGGCCCTCACCATCCCTTCTTCTTATGGAATTCTTTTTCAAGAATTGGAACTTAATGTTTAACAAAATTCTAAGCCCCTAAAATCTAAGGAACCTACACTCCTGCTAACTCTGAAAATGCTATGCTGGACTAATAATGGCCACAGAGTACGTGGGTATGGGTGGGAAAGGAAATGGGAGAGCACACACATACTGGGAATAATTGAAGCAACTGCTTCCTTGACTCATTCTTTGCAAGCTAGGGCTGGCCCAATTCATTCTGGTTGAATAGGTTTTTTCTCTCCCTGCTCATGAATACTACTTAATCAACAATTTCCTAGATTTGAAGCTGCAAGAGTTTTTAAAAGTCATCAAATTCAACTCTCAAGGTAGCTAGGTAGTACAGTGAGTAGAGTGAGGAGTATGGAGTCAGGAAAATGTGTCTTCCTGAGGAGTATGGAATCAGGAAAATATGTCCTCCTGAGGAGTATGGAATCAGGAAAATTGAGTCTTCCTGAGTTCAAATTTGATACTATCTGAGTGACTCTGTACAATTCACTTAACACTGTTTGCCTCAGATTTCTCTATAAAATTAAAGAATGAATGGAAAACCACTTCAGTATCTCTACTAAGAAAACTACTAATGGGTTCATGAAGAATTGGCTACAACTGAAAAAAAAATAATGATTGAGAAGTTCAATCCTCTCATGTTATAAATGAGAAAACTGAGATCAAGAAGTCTTAGATAAGTTGTTCAAAATGTCCCAGCGAGAAAAGAGGATTCAAACTCAGGTTTTCTGACTCTAAATTCAGCCTTTTTTCCTCCAATTAACTAAGGATTTGTGTGTCTTGAGTAACTTTTGAGAGCCAAGCTATCCTCCTATTCTCAAATTTCTGAGACCAAACCAGGAGACAATGAATCTATTTCCATCTCTTCTTATTACCATACCTTCTTGCTATCCTCCTAAAAAAGGTAAATTAAAAATTACCAAATTTCCATTCAGTCCATAATTTGTCTGTCAATATAATTAACAAGTAAATATTAAGCATCTTTTATTTGCCAGATCCTGTACCAAGTTCTGGGAATACAGAGATAGGAAAAAGGAAGCCCTGTCTTCACGGAGCTCAAAATCTAATGGGGGACAGCACATACTGAGCAGTAATTATATTCAGAGGCCTATATATTATCCATAGGAGTAGGATCCACTGATAGGAGAAAAAGAACATGTGGTTTTTCTTCTTAATAGGAATCATAGAGAGCTATGGTCAATGACACTTATCAGACCTAATAAAACCAGAAGCAGACTTGGTAATAGTTGGGTTCAAAATGGTTCAAAAATACTCCCTTTCCTCTCACTAAGGTGGCAGAAATTGGGTTATTTTTTCCTGGGAGACTCTGAAGCTTTGGTTAAAATTAAACTATTTCTTTTGGTATAGCAAGGTCAGTGTCACCCAATAAACATCTTGTAATTTAGTTTATTTGATTAGTTTATTTGACTTGTTTTGCAGCCCATCTAACTAATCATTCAGGTAAAGTTTAAAGGGGACTAGATTAAGAGAGGTTAAGAACCTAAATTATACCTTTGAACAGATGCTAAGATGGAGTTCTTTGATGAGGAATCTTCCAAGAGTAGGACATTTGAAGTGAAAGGTGAAGACATTAGGTTAGCAATTCCTAGTTCAAAATAAAAATGTGACAAATCCACAATGGCCATTATTTTTGCCAAAAGATAGATTTATTTCAGTGAAGAAGTTTCAGACAAAATAAGAAGTGAAGTAGGACCAGGAGAGGTAAATATGAAATAGAGTGGGGAGAGCAATAGGATTATCATTACCAAGGAAAGGAGTTTGGAAGAATCCATTAAAGGAATATGACATGAGGTCTCACTATGGTTCGTTAGTGGATACATCACTATGGATCCATAGTGGAATTCAGCAGACTAAACAGAATTAGCTTATATAGTAAGGAGAAAGACACCATTAAAGGAAAGGTACTATGAAGGAGAGAAAGAGAGTGTACCTCATAGTAGGCTTAGTTCTGAAAAGGATTTCACAAAGATCTTAATCATGGGCACATCTTTTATAAGGGATATATAGCCTTGGGGGTTTCTCAGATCAGGGAAGAATTTAGGCTCAGAAGGAGAGATCAAGGAAAAGCCAGATGGATACCTGGCAGATCAGGTCCCAGACCTATTTAAAAGATACTAATCAATATTGCAAAAGTTGTTTAAAGATACCCAAAGGTTGAGGGATAGATAATGGAGGCTGATATAAAGACTTCCATCCTCTGTACATGGCTCCTTTCAACAATGAGATGATTCAGACCAGTTCCATTGATTTTGTGATAAAGAGAGCCATTTTCACCCAGAAAGAGCCTTGTGGGAACTGAGTGTGGATCACAATATACATTTTCACATTTTTTGTTGTTGTTTATTTGCATTTTATTTTCTTTCTCATTTTTTCCTTTTTGCTCTAATTTTTTTTTTTTTTTGTGCAACAAGATAATTGTATAAATATGTATGCCTATATTGGATTTACCATATATTTCTACCATGTTTAACATATATTGGATTACTTGCCATCTAGGGGAAGGGGTGGGGGAAGGGGATGAAAATTGGGACATAAGGTTTTGCAAGGGTTAATGTTGAAAAATTATCCATACATATGTTTTGAAAATAAAAAAGCTTTAATTAAAAAAAAAAAAGACTTCCATCCTCACAATCACTCCATACAAACAAGCTAATGTCTGGAAATTGGTTATGCCTGATAATAGTTATATGGGCTTCTTCCTGACAGGGGAAAAAAGTAAGTAGTTCATATCAAAAGGTATTTGGGTTTGGATACTTGCTTTGGCTTTGCCATTTACTAGCTAAAGTCATTGAACTGAAAGTTTCATTAAGGCAAGGATTTCATCTTATCTAAATTTATTATCTCTCCCAATGAATTGCTGAATATTTTTCATTCCAAGAACTTCACTAAATATTGGGGATACAAGGGAACCAAAAATAGGGCTTACCTTTATGGACCTTATAGTCTAATGGGGGAGCCAACATTTAAATAACTAGATAGACTTAAATTAAGTACACCAACAAAATGAACTAGAGAAGGAAATGACAAACCATCTTAGTATTTCTACCAAGAAAACCCCAAAAAGGATCACAAAGAGTTGAAGACAACTAGGGGAAAAAAAATCTAAAAATTTAACCCTCTCATGTGATATTTGACAAAATTAAGTCCAGAGGTTTCAGATAACTTGTTTAAAGTCACATAGGTAGTAAAATCGAGAAAGTCTAGCTCACCACAGGGCAACTAGGTGGCACAGGATATAGAATGCTGGGCCCCAAAGTCAGGAAGACTCATCTTCCTGAGTTCAAATCCAGTCTTGGACATTTACTAGCTGTGTGAACCTGGACACCTTTTGATATGAACTACTTACTTTCTTCCCCTGTCAGGAAGAAGCCCATATGATTATTACCAGGCAAAACCAATTTCCAGACACTAGCCTGTTTGTATAGAGTGATTGTGAGGATGCTTAAAGCTTTTTTATTTTCAAAACATATGTTGGATAATTTTTCAACATTAACCCTTGCAAAACCTTATGTTCCAATTTTCATTTTTGCCTCAATTTCTTCATATGTAAAATGAGCTGGAGAAGAAAATAGCAAACCACCCTAGTGTCTATGACAAGAAAACCACAAATGAGGTTATGAAGAGTAGAACATGACTGAAAAAATGACTGAACAATAACAATAACTTATCACATTTAGTATAGATGATGATGCATCTGAAATGAAATCTCAAGTCTGTCATCCTATGGGACCTGGGACTCATAACTATATTTTACTTCCGCAGAGAATTCTTGGACATTTACCAACTAGTCACATACCACCACATTTTATTACATTCTGATGATTAAGTCACATAACCTGTCTATGATGTGTCACCATCAACAAAGTTGGTAAGTAATTATTGTAAATTATTGTAAATACTCATGTTTTAAACTTATGTGATTTCTTTCACTGGTGGAGCTCAGAGTATGTTAGCTTTCCAAGAAGAAATGGGCTAGTAGGAAGAACATTAGATTTGGAGACAGAGTTCCTGAATTTAAATCCTGACTGGTAACTTACTACTTATATGATCTTAGGTGAGTCATTTAAATTCTTTGGGACTCAATTGCTGTAAAATGAAAGGGTTAGATTGTATGATCTTATAGTTACTTCTGGATCCAGAATCCTTGGATCTAATTTCTTGGATATTCTCATATAAAAATGGAAATTGACACTTTACAATTTCATTTCCAGATGGGAAAACAAAGGCAGAAAAAGTCAAAATTTCTCTGAATCTTAATTTCTTGGGCTATAAAATGGAAATAACTCTTCTGCCTTTATGGGTGATTATGAAGATGAAATAAAACATGCTGTTTATGTAGTGAAAGAGTTCTGGAGTGTAAAATTCCAGAAGGCAATTTGTATTACTGTATACCAGAAATTCAATGACAAAAAGAAAGACTCCCATATACATAAAAATATTTAGGAATATTTTTTTGGTAGTTACAAAAAACGGTTGCTGTTGTTATTTGTTCTTCCTTCTTGAAGGGGACCATGATATCAGGGAGGTGATGACATGATATATAAATGAACTGGATTTGTGAGGGAAGGATGTACAAGATCAATTGCCTCACTTTCCCCTCCAGAGCCATTTGGGTCCAATGACCAGATATAGATTAGAATGACTGAAGATGGCCTTGGATGCAATGGGAGACCTTGACGTTTTTAAGCTAAGGTCTTCAACAGATCTCAGTTTGAACTATTCAGTATTTAAGGCTAGGTAGCAATTGAGGCAAAGAATCTCCTCTTTCACCTAGTCAAAAAATTTTAAATAAATAAATCTGGGAAGGGAAGATCCTCAGGTTTTCTGGCCAAAGCAGAAATGACTGCTATGTATGTTTAATCTAAGTCAATAAGGACCCAAACAGTGATCAAATGGGGCTTGGCCTGGTTCCTATAGGTGGCCCATCAATGAGAATCAGAGTTATTTTGGTTCTTAAGAAAGAAATCAAGCCAAAATAAATAAGTATTGATGGGAAAATGGCTAACCAAACTGAAACACATGAATGTAACTGATTGCTTGCATTGTAAGAAGAGATGAAAATGATGAATACAGAGGGAAAAGGGAATATGTATATGAAGCAATCAAAGAGAAGTAAATGAAAACAGGAAAACAATTTACATGACTGCAATGATATAAGTGAACAGAACAATACAAGCAATTAAAATTGAACTATGAAATTATAATGATTAAGCTTTGTGCTGGACGATGACTTCACATATCATTTTTTTTCCCAGAGGTAGGGAGATGATGGATGCACAGATAATAGATAAAAAAACAGCATTTTAAAAACTTTTTTAAAATTTTAATTTATTCTTTCCAAAATTCTTCCTTCCATCCTTCTATTTTTTCCTTCCTCCCTTCCTTCCTTCCCTCCCTCCCTTCCTCCTCTCTTTCTCTCTCTTTCTCTCTTTCTTTCTTTCTCTCTCTCTTTCTTTCTTTCTTTCTTTCTTTCTTTCTTTCTTTCTTTCTTTCTTTCTTTCTTTCTTTCTTTCTTTCTTTCTTTCTTTCTTTCTTTCTTTCTTTCTTTCTTTCTTTCTTTCTTTCCCTTGTGGACTTATAAATATGATGTAGCAGAAGGAGTGATAGATCTTGTGTCAAAACTTCCTAGATTCAAATTTTGCTTCAATGTCTTATTGACTTTGTGATTGGCAAGCCACTAAATGATTCAAACCCCTAAGTGCCTCAATGTCCTCATTTGTAAAATGGGGATAATCACAGCATCTCCCTTATAGAATTGTTGTGAGTATCAAATGAAGTCATGAACATAATTACTTGAAAAACCTGAAAGCTTTCTACAAATGTCAGCCATTACTCTAATTACATCATGTTGACTTCCTTCTAATGTTAAAGTTGTTTAAAAGATGTCTCATCATGGAATAGTGATCAAAAGTTATGACTGTGGATGACAAGTTCTGGCAGACTTTACCAAACTGGAAAGACTTCCAAATGGTCTAGATGACAATTTGTCTATCAGCATCAAAAGGAAGGCTTGTCACCAGGAAGATGCTCAACAGGCAAAGACTTTTTTTGGGGAGAGGTGTGTGTGTGTTTAGAAACTCATGATAGCATTTGAATTGGAAGGAAGGAGGTGGGGTTCAACAAAATAGTGTGCTGAATTTGGGGCTAAATATTCACAGTTCAAATCGCTACTCTGCTAATTAATATGTTTGGGCTTCAGCTCTTCATTATCTGGGCCTTTCATCTGCAAAATAAGGAGGTTAAACTAGATGAGCCCTTAAGTTTCTTCCAGCTCTAAATCAATGAACCTAAAGGACTTTATAAGTATTTTAGTCTAGAGGCTCCTGATCTGGGGTCCATAGACTCCCCAATCATACTTGACTTATAGAAGATACTTAATAAATGTTTATTGACTGATCATCTAGTCTTCAAGGAGTCCATGAACTTGGATAGGAAATAAATTAAATTTTAATCACTAATTTCTATTACAGATTCTTAAACTTATGTGTGTCATGGATCCCTTTGGCAGTATGCTGAAGCCTATGAAGCCCTTTTCAGAAGCATATTTTTAAATGCACAAAATAAAACAAATAAGATTACAAAAGAAACCAATTACATTGAAATATAATTATGAACATATAGATGTACACACATGTGCATGCATGGATACACACATCCATGCATGTGCATAGCTGCATTCATTAATCCCAAGGTAAGGAACATTGAAAAGTAACTGAAATTTAACATTTTCTTCAATTATTTAAAAATATTCTGAGAACAGGTCCAAAGACTTCTGTAGATTTCCAAGAGGGCCATGGCACACAGAAAGGATTAATGAACCTTAACCTTCTAAAATCATTTCACATTATAGAGGAAGAAAATGGGGTCAAATGAGGGTGAATAATGCATGATGACATTCATGATATACATCAAAGACAGTACCTGAACCAAGATCCTCTGCATCTAAAGTCATTATTCTTTACCTTTGCAGCATCCTTCAGATAAACAAGTGGCCAGAATAAAAATCAAGATAGCAATAATAATAATATTGATTAACATTTGTACAGCATCTGCTATGTGCCAGGCACTATGCTAAGTGCCTTCCAAATATTATCTCATTTTATTCTTATAAAATGTGTTAATTTGTAATGTGTAAGTGCTAATATTATCCCTATTTTACAAATGAGAAAACTGAATTCAAAAAGTCAAGTAATTTGTTTAAGATCACACAGCTACCAAGTGTCTGAGGTCAGATTTGAAATTCAGGTCTTCTTGACTTCAGGCTCAGTTGCTCTATCCATCTTCAATCTAGCTACAAGGTTCTTTGCTTTTGTTTTTAAATTTAATTTAATTTCAATTCCAAATTCTCTTCCTTCTATCTTCCTTTCTCTCACCCATTGAGAAGACAAGAAAAATAAAACCCATTAAAAATACAGACATACAAAACAAATTTCTGCTTAGCCATATATTCCCTCCCCATACTACAAAAACAAGAAATAGAAAATGTGCTTCAAACTCCACTCTCATTTCCTGTTTGCTTTCTGAAGGTAGATAACCTTTTCATCATGAGTCCTTTGTAATTGTGATTGATCATTGTGATGATCAGAGTTACTTTTTTTTAAAGTTGATTATTTTTATATGTTATTGTTATTATATAACTGATTTCCTAATTCTGCTCACACCACTTTACATCAATTCCCAAGTCTTACTGGGTTTTTCTGAAACTATTCCTTCATTGTTCCTTACAGTTCAATAGTATTTCAACACATTTATATACTGTTTCTTGTTCAGCTATTCTCCAAGTGATGGGTACCTCCTTAGTTTCTATATTCTTTGCTGGCACACCAAAAAAACCAAACCAAAACAAAAAACACAAACCCAATCCAAAAAACAAAACAAAACAGCAAACAAATCCCCCCCTCCTCCCCCCAAAAACCCTACTAAAATATATTTTGTACATATAGGTCCTTTTTCTTTCTCAAATTATTTAGCTCTATCTTTATCTATGCAAATAATGTTTTATAATTGTTTTCATATGTTATGCCACAGTTCTCTTTTATTGTCCTGACTCAGTTTCCCTAATTATCCTGACCTAATCCTGACTCAGTTTCTGTAAGTGTTCTGCTTCAGTGTATAATTGTCCTGCAAAACCTGCCCTCCCTCTTTATTAGAATATTTGATAAGGATAAAAGAGCTTATATTTTAGAATATCAGAATGCTTCTCCCCATCCCAAGCTACCAGAATGTCAGATACTGTCTTATCAAGATGCCTCTCCTCATCTCCAGGGTGCCTCCCTCTATTATGTGTCATCCCCATCTCCGGTGGTTCGTCCCGTTCCCGCTCTCAGCACCCTGACTCTGCCCCTGCCTCAGACTACCCCACTGTGTGTGAGCCATGTGTATATAGGTCATTGAGAACTCTCATTGTTTGCTGGATTCTTGGAGACGATAGTCTCATTCAGCCCTGGGACCAAACCATGGAGCCCTTTGGTCCCAGTAAATCTCTCCCTTTAAATAAATAATTAAATACTCTCTAATCTCTATCCTGCCTCAGTTTCTCTGGCATTACATTTTGGAGTCCCCAGTGAGATGTTAGAAAATGAAAGTAAGATTAGAGATAAGAGACCTTCAGGTCTCCACCTTGGGCCTCAGGACAGGTGGGGATCTGGAGAGGACGGCCCTCTGGATTTTTTCCCAGAGCCTCCAAGAAAGAACAATTTCCAGCCACAACTGTGCCTGACGTCTGACGGTGGACACTCCAAGGGAGAATCTGGTCTGAAACCTCTGCAGAGTAAGTTTTTTGTCTCGTCTGATTGCTAGCAAATCTGGTCCTCAGAAAAAGTTGGGCTGATGAGCCATACAACTCTGGGAAATGCCCATAGGATGTAATGTGGCATTATCTGAAGTACCCTTTGGGTACATGAGTACCTTTTGGTACTATCTGGTTCTGAAGTAGCCTTTGGGTACCTGAGTACCTTTTGGTACTACCTGGTTTTAATCTGGGCATTCTCTGTGAAGGCAAAGAAATAAACCAAACTGGGAGGGAAGACTCTCCAGCTGACAACTTCCCTCAAGGCTGTTCTTTTCAGATAGCTAGCTCCTGGTCTCTGTGTTAAATGTTTTGACTGTGCAGTCATGTCCGTGTGTTCTATGTGACTTGCTTGTCTGTGTCACTTGTTTGTGACTTGTTTGGTTCAGAGCTCTGCTAAATTAAGAAATTTGGGAATTAGTTAAAATTTGCTTGTAATTTTAAACTTTTTAACCTGCTGTACTAATTTGTGAGTAAAGTGAGAACAAAAAGGCAGAGTTTTTCCTTGAAGCAGGGTTTTAGAGCCTGCTAGAGTAAAGGGCAATAAAACCTTATCTGATTGAAATTCTGGCTGGAGAAACATCTGATTTGGAATTTTAGGATGGTTTTAAAATTATGGGAAATAATTTTCCTATTGCCTTTGCATGCCAGATTTGTTCTGAGTATTCTTTTGGGAAGTTTTAAATTGTGGGAAATAATTTTACTGTTGCCTAGGCAGGCTAGATTTAGTTATCTTTGAATGTAAGATCTTAAGAACTTATTGGAATAAAGTTCTGTAAACTTACCTGAAAGAAGTCACGTGCCTCTAATTAGGTAAAGAAAGGTCTGACTTTTCTAAAGGCTCAACTCTGGCCTAAGTTGGGGCTTAGGAAAAGTCCATTGGGAATAATGGCCATGTAAGGCCAGAGAGAAATTAATTATTTGAAATATGATAGGATAAGCAGTTTTACATTACTGGGAATTTAAAATGTATTTGATTGCATTTTAACCTAAAATATAGGTTATTAAAACAAAATGCCAATAGCTTACCTTGGGAGGTCATGTTTGTAGCTCCCTACTTAGATGATATGTTGCTTTCTAAAAGTATTGGGTAATTTGTAAACTATGCTCTGTTGGGCATATGTATTAAGTTTTATGAAATTTGGTTTTTTAAGTTAAAAAAAAGCGATTTAAAGACAAGGGACAAGAAAGATTGATTTGCAAAAGCAATTAATAGTTTAAATGGAACATCTAGTATTAGTTTGGGAGTGTTTAAAGCATGTTGGAGAAGGTTTGAGCAAGTAAGCATTGGGAGGAGAGAGAGAGCGATGGGACAGGAAGAGATGATGGGAGAGAAGGAAGAAAAGAAAGGAAAATAGCTTTCCAGAAATGGGCACAAATCCCTAGTGAATTTGCCATTTGCCATGGGAAAGGAGATACCCCATGAGATTTGGGCCTGTCTTTAGCTGGCAGATTGGATCCTGGGGGAAATGGCACCCTAAAAAGGTTAGTTGTAAGAAGTTGGGGTCGAGAAGCATGGTGGAATGGGGGAAGGATGACCACATGGAAGAGGGACAATCTAATCCCCCTTCCCCGATTAAGATGGTGGTTTTTAAAAAATTATTATTATAGCTGTTTATTTACAAGACATATGCATAAGTAATTTTTCAGCATTTACAGTTGCAAATCCTTTTGTTCCAACTTTTTCCCTCTTTCTCCCCCACCCCTTCCCCCAGATGGCAGGTTGACCAAAACATGTTAAATACATTAAAGTATAAGTTAAATACAATATATGTATACATGTTCAAACAGTTATTTTGCTGTATAAAAAGAGTTGGACTTTGAAATAGTGTACAATTAGCCTGTGAAGGAAATAAAAAATGCAGCTGGACAAAAATAGAGAGATTGGGAATTCTATGTAGTGGTTCATAGTCATCTCCCAGAGTTCTTTCCCTGGGTGTTCAATTCATTACTGCTTTATTGGAACTGATTTGGCTCATCTCATTGTTGAAGAGGGCCAGGTCCATCAGATCTGGTCATCATATAGTATTGTTGTTGAAGTATATAATGATCTCCTGGCCCTGCTCGTTTCACTCAGCATCAATTCATGTAAGTCTCTCCAAGCCCTTCTGAAATCATCCTTATGGCCATTTCTTAACAGAACAATAATATTCCATAACATTCATATACCACAATTTATTCAGCCATTCTCCAATTGATGGGCATCCACTCAGTTTCCAATTTCTGTCCACTTCAAAGAGGGCTGCCACAAACATTCTTGTACATACAGCCCCTTTCCCTTCTTTAAAATCTCTTTGGGATATAAGCCCAGTAGTAACACTGCTGGGTCAAAGGGTATGCACAGTTTGATAGTTTTTTGAGCATAGTTCCAAATTGCTCTCCAGAATGGTTGTTGTATTAGTGTCCCTGTTTTCCCACATCCCCTCCAACATTCTGCATTTTCTTTCCCTGTCATTCTAGCCAATCTGACAGATGTGTAGTGAGATCTCAGAGTTGTCTTAATTTGCATTTCTCTGATTAATAATGACTTGGAGCATCTTTTCATATGACCAGAAATAGTTTCAGTTTCTTCGTCTGAGAATTGTCTGTTCATATCCTTTGACCATTTATCAAATGGAAAATGGCTTGATTTCTTATAAATTAGAGTAAATTCTCTATATATTTTGGAAATGAGGCCTTTATCAGAACCTTTGACTGTAAAAATGTTTTCCCAATTTATTGATCCCCTTCTAATCTTGTCTGCATTAGTTTTGTTTGTACAAAAACTTTTCAATTTGATATAATCAAAATTTTCTATTTTGTGATCAATAATGATCTTTAGTTCTTCTTTGGTCATAAATTCCTTCTTCTTCCCCAGGTCTGAGAGGTAAACTATCCTATGCTCTTCCAATTTATTTATAATCTCATTCTTTATGCCTAGGTCATGAATCCATTTTGACCTTATCTTGGTGTATGGTGTTAAGTGTGGGTCAATGCCTAGTTTCTGCCATACTGATTTCCAATTTTCCCAGAAATTTTTGTCAAACAGTGAGTTCTTATCCCAAAAGCTGGGGTCTTTGGATTTGTCAAACACTAGATTGTTGAAGTTATTGACTATTTTGTCCTGTGAAGCTAACCTATTCCACTGATCAATTAATCTATTTCTTAGCCAATACCAAATGGTTTTGGTAACCACTGCTTTATAATATAATTTTAGATCTGGTACAACTAGGCCACCTTCATTTGATTTTTTTTTTTTCATTAATTCCCTTGAAATTCTTGATCTTTTGTTTTTCTATATGAACTTTGTTGTTATTTTTTCTAGGTCATTAAAATAGTTTTTTGGGAGTCTGATTGGTATAGTGCTAAATAAATAGATTAGTTTAGGTAGTATTGTCATCTTTATTATATTTGCTCACCCAATCCAAGAGCATTTAATATTTTTCCAATTGGTTAAATTTTTTTTTAAACAAACTGCAGCTCTTTGCTGGTTCAAATATTAATTGCTTCTACTGTTTAATTGATATTTTAAAGAATCTTTCAGATTCTTTTATATGGAATTGGGTATTCTGTATAAGTTTAATTGATTGTATCCTGAGGTTATGCCCATCATTTAAAAGGCTTCTGAAAATAATAGTTTTTTCCTTGTCTTTTTGAAAATGTTTCTGATAAATATGAAAGATAACTTGTGAACTTACTGAAACAAATTTATTACTGTTATCAATATGAGGTTATGACATTTCTAAAAATTTAATAGTTTTAAGAACCTCTTGGATTCTTTTATGTGGTATTAGGATATTCTGTATAGGATATCCTAAATTTTAATTGATTATATTGGGTTATACTGAAGTCATTTAAAGAGCCTCTGAAAATAATATTTTTGTCTTTTTGAAAATGTTTCTGTTATGGACAATATGTAATTTGGAAATATCTGTTTAGGATTTGTCTGAAACTTAGTTAATATAATTTGTTATTAGAAGTAAAATTCTTTGGGCTTATAGTTAACACTATTTGGGAGTTTCAAAGCTCCACAGTTGGTGGGACAATTAACTGGAATAAAAATGAATTAAAGCTATTTTATCCTCTTTTGCTGAAAGTTGAGTTTTAATTGCTCATATTATGGTTGTATCCCTGCATTTTTTCCTCCCGTAACTAATTTCTATGATCAGAGCAATGATCAATAAGAAACTGTTAATGCAATTCAATTATGTCATACATTGCTATTTCCAATCTGGTTATATGCTATCATTATATCCTGAATATTTGACAAATGAGTATTTACCCTGGTCATCTATCTGTTACTGAATATTTGTGTCTATGGATATTCAGGTTTTTAAAGGTTTCTAAATAATGAGAGAGCAAAAGCCTAACTGCCGTTTTATCTATTGGGAAGCTGCTGGCCAATTCATACTGGCCTTTTCACATTCTGTATCAGTCTGTTCTAATCTTTACTTGTTAGATTTGTGTTTTTTGTTCTAGATTTTGATCAAAATTACAGGTATTGACTTGCTTCTGAGACATGGATCAGTCCATCTAAAGCTTTGGTAGCAGGCAGCACGGCCACGCCCATTCCCTCCCTGGACTGAGCATCTGCTCAGCAGGAAGCAGTTTTTGAGAGATGACTCAAA
This sequence comes from Sarcophilus harrisii, assembly GCF_902635505.1. Classification (NCBI taxonomy): domain Eukaryota; kingdom Metazoa; phylum Chordata; class Mammalia; order Dasyuromorphia; family Dasyuridae; genus Sarcophilus; species Sarcophilus harrisii. The sequence continues at coordinate 171,352,682 of NC_045430.1, forward strand.
ATCATTTGGACTGATATTGGGGAGTGGGAAAGTGGTTGAATTATTATTAAATTTTTAACTGTATCACTGTATTTAAGATTTGTTAAAACTGTTTAATTGTTGTATGTTTGAGGGATTTTTAGGAAAATTACTGTACTAGTCTGTTATATATAGGAATTTCGATTCACTCTTGGGATTTATATGTGGAATGGTCAAATGATAATTTTTTTTTCAGTGAAAAAAAAAAGGGAGGAAGGAAACTGGTTGAAACTGGTCAGGAAATTGGGAAAACTATGTATTTTTCTTCTGCCCTGCCACCTATCTCATTAGTTCAGATTGAGTTGGAAATTATATTTTAACTTTGAAATCCCTTATTTTGCTGGAATTGCCCTGGCCGACTCAGTTTTGGGGATTTTTTTTTTTTTTTAGAAACAACCAGAAATCAGACACCTGTCTTGCGACTGGCAGTTTCTCTGATCTGTTTCTCTACTCCTGTTACCATAGTTCCTTAATTAGTATTGACATCAGGACACTAATAGTTCGGGGTTGCCTGCCTTGGTCTAACTGCATAATCTGCTCAGAAATCTGTTTCCTAAGTAGCAGCGCCTGTTCTATCAGAGGGGACGGGTGGAGCTACTCCAGGCCCCACTTTTTCTCCCTGGGAGTCCCTGACAGACTAAGAGGGGGGCTGCCCTCTTAGGATGGCCAGCAGGACTATCTTAGCACCTATATAAGCAGAGGCTGAGTTAAATGCACAAATGACCACAGTCCTAACTCACAGTGAACTGTCCATCCCAAACTGGATTCTCTGGCTCAACTGCAGAGGATCTGCCATTTCTGCAACAGGGAGGCCTGTGTGTCTCCCTAAATGAGGAATGCTGTTTTTATGCTAATAACCCTGGGGTTCTCAGGAAGAGACTTGTCTTTGCCAAAAGTCCTTGCATTATTCTAGTTTTATTTTGGTTTATTTGCTTTACATATGGTCAAAATTATGGTGCTAAGATCTTCTAGAGGAAGGTAAATATTCAGAAGAGAGTATGGAATGTTATGCTTTTATTATTCTGACTCAAGTTTCCCTAATTATCCTGGCCCAGTCCTGACTCAGTTTCTCTAAGTGTTCTGCCTCAGTTTATAATTGTCCTGCAAAACCTCCCCTCCCTCTTTATCAGAATATTTGATAAGAATAAAAGATCTTATGTTTTAGAATGTCAGGATGCTTCTCCTCATCCCAAGCTATCAGAATGTCAGATACCATCTTATCAAGATGCCTCTCCCCATGTCTGGGGTGTCTCCCCCCTATTATGTCATCCCTCTCTGGTGGCTTTCCTCACCCTGTCAGAGTCCCGTTCCCACTCTCAGCACCCTGACTCTGCCCCTGCCTGTCTATCCCCTGAGTCTGAGTCACATGTATATATGTCATTGAGAACTCACATTGTTTGCTGGATTTTTGGAGATGATAGTTTCATTCAGCCCTGGGACCAAACCATGGATCTATTTGGTCCCAGTAAATCTCTCCCTTTCAAATAAATTATTAAATACTCTCTAATCTCTATCTTGCCTCAGTTTCTCTGGCATTACACATATAGTTCCTCTGTGTGTATTGGCAGATAGATTCCCTATTGTTTTAGAATATATGTATTTATTCTGAATGGAATGTTTCTCTCTCCTACTGAGTTTTGTTGGTAATACATGGAAATACTAATTATTTGTGTGGGGGGGGTTATTTCATATTTTGCAACTTTGCTGAAGTTGTTTTGTTGAGCTTTTTAAAGTTAATTTCCTACAATTCTCTAAGTAAATCATCATTTCATCTGAAGAGAATAATAATTTTGTTTCCTTCTTGCCTATCCTTATTTTTTCAATCTCTTTTTCTTTTTTTCTTACTATGGTTAGCATTTCTAGTACAAATATAAGTGATGCTCATGGACAATATTGCTTCACCTCTGATCTTTTTGGAAAGGCTTCTACCTTAACCCTCTTACAGAAAATAATTGCTCTTAGTTTTAAAAATATATTACTTATAATTTTAAGGAAAGTTCCATTTATTATTGTTCTTTCTAATATTTTTTTCCTTTTTAAATAGGAATGGATATTGTATTTTGTCAAAAGCTTTTTCAGCATTTATTGAAATAATCATGTGATGTTTCATTTTTTGTTGTTATTACCATCAGTTAGGCTTATTGTTTTCCTATATTGAATAAACCTGCTATTCCTGCCATAAATCTAGCCTGGTCATAGCTTATTATCTTTGTGATGTATTGTTATAATCTCTTTGCTAGTATTTTATTTCATTTTTACATTAAAATTCATTAGGAAAATTAGATGGTAGTTTTTGTTTCTTTTTATGTATTAACTTCCCCTGGTTTAGGTTGCAAAACCATAATTGCATATTAGAAAGAATTTGGTTTTAAAGATTTCTTCTTTATCCCCCCCCCCCCCCCCAGCCAATTTATGTAGTATTAAAAGTGTTTAACTGCTTAGTAGAGATCACTTGAAAATTCATCAAGTCCTGAGCATTTTTTCCCCTTAGGTAATTATTTTATGGCTTGTTTAATTTCTTTTTATAAAACAAAGTTATTCAAGTATTGTATTTCTTATTCTGCAAATCTGGGCAATTTATATTTTTGCAAATATTCATCCATTTCATTAAGATAGCCAATTTTATTGGCAAATCATTGGGCAAAATATTTCTTAATACTTGCTGTTATCTTCATTGATTGTGAATTCATTTTTTTCATTTTGGATACTGAAAATTAAGTTTTTCTTTATTTTTAAAAATCAATTAATCAATGGTTTATGTTTTAAAATCCCTAATTTTATTTATTAATTCAATATTTTAACTTTTAATTTTGCTAGTTTCTACTTCAACTTTCATATATATATTTTTTGGTTTTTAGCTGAGTGATTTCAGTTGGTTTCTTTTCTAATTTAAAAAAAAAACTTTTCATGCCTGATTCATTGATTTTTTTCTTTCTCTCCACTGATGTTTAGAGATATAAGTACTACTTTGGCTGCATCCCAGAAGTTTGATATGTTATCTCATTGTTATTATCTTTAATGAAATGATTATTTCTATATTTTGTTTTTTTGGCCTACTCTTTAAAGATTAAATTACTTAGATTCCAGTATTTCTTGATCAATACATAAAAGACTCGTTATTGAATATAATTTTTATTGTATTATGGCCAGAAAAAGATACATTGAATAGTTTTGTTTTTCTGTATTTGTTTATGAGATTTTTATATTCTTATACATAGCCAATTTTTGTAAAGGTGCCATATACAGCTGAGAATAGGCATACACCTTTCTATTCATATTCAATATTCTCTAGAGGGCTATCATATCTAACTTTTCTAAAATTCTATTTATTTCCTTAACTTGTTTATTTTTTATTTTGGTAAGATTTATTTAGATATGATGGTATAAATTGAGGTCCTCCAGTACTATGACTTTATTATCTATATCCCCCTGCAACTCATTTAACTCTTCCTTTAAAAATTTAGATGATATAACATTTGGTACATATGTTTAGTATTAATATTAATATATTATATATGGTACCTTTTATTGAAATGTAGTTCCCTGTTTATTTCTTTTAATTAGGTCTATTTTTGCTTTTGCCTTGTCTGAGATCATGATTGCTACCCCTGCTTTTCTGCTTCATCTGAAGTAAAATAGATTCTGGTTCAGTGCCTTATCATGACTCTTTGTGTGTCTCAGTGCTTCAAATGCATTTCTTGTGAACAACTTATGGTTGAATTCTGATTTCTAATCGGTTTTCCTGTCCTTTTCTTTTTTATGGGTGAGTTCATGCCACTTACTTTGCCAGTTATGCTAGATAACTGTATATTTCCTTCCATCTTATTATCTTATACTTATTCTCTTTGTCTCTCTCTGTCTCTGTCTCTGTCTCTTGTCTCTTTTTTTCTCTTTCTCTCTCACTCTCTCTTCTCTCCCTTGTTGTCTCCTTAAGAATCAATTTTGCTTCTGGCCACTATCTCCCTTATTTTACTCTCTTTTTTAAAAATCACTTTCCCTTTTTTCTTCCAACTTCCTTGTTGGATAAAATGAATTTCCATATATTCTATGCATGTGTGCATATCTTTCTAGAACTTGATGAGAATGAATCAGCTCCAGGTGTTTACCACACCATTTCTTTGTATAAACTCTTCCTTGCTTGCTCCATTTATGTGAGATAATTTTTCCTATTCTTCCTTTCCCTTCTCTCTTTCCCCATAACATCCCTCTTCCCAACCCTTCCATTATTCTTCTGAGGTAATTCCAAAAGAATAAAATCACATCCAGGGTTTTTTCTTTAAAAATTCCTAGTGATGATAAATTTGTGAGGGCTTACATTATCTTATTATATTATTATCTTCTCATATAAGAATGTAAACAGTTTAACTTAATTCTTAATTCTTTATTCCGCCCCCCTCCCCACGTCAGTCTTTTTTTCCTTAAATTCTGTGTTTGATCATTAAAATTTCTATTCAGTTTTTTTTTTTTAAATCAGGAAATGCTAGAAAATCTTTTTTTCACTAAATGTTCACCTCCCTCCTCCCCCCTCTCCCCAATAGGATTATTCTCAGTTTTTCTGGATAGGTTATTCTTGTTGTAATACTAGTTCTTTTGCCTTCTGGAATATCATGTTCTAAATCATCTGATTTTTTTTTTTTTTTAATAATGGTGACTGCTAAATCTTCTGTAGTACTGACACTGTCACAATGGTATTTAAATTATTTCTTTAAGCTCTTTGTACTATTTTCTTCTTGATCTGAGAGTTCTGAATTTTGATTGCAATATTTCTAGGAGTTTCATTTTGGGGTTTCTTTCAGAAAGTAGATAGATTCTTTCAATTTCTACTATGAGTTAGAGATAAAAATATTTCCTCTTGATATATCCACCTCCCAGAAGTTCTTTTGAAATACAATGAGGGGTAAATCTTAAAAAAAACAAATTGTTTTTTCTCTTGATCTATGATTTCACAGGGAAACTCCCTCTGTAGAAATTCCCTCAGCACCTCATTCATAGCTTTAAATAGTGTTAGAAAGCTGCCTGAGGCAACAGAAACATAAAGACTTGCATATTAACACTTGTATAAACTTGAATAAGAGTTTTCCTGACCCCAGCAATCATTTTGGGGTTTATGGTCTAGATTTCTGTTTTTTCTCTATCCTACTTATATATTCTATCATTAAGAAAAACTGTGACAATTAAGTTTTTTGTCCCATGTAGCTTCATTTATGATTTCTTGAAATATAATAGCATTGGAAAACCAGGCTTCTATAAAGCTTACTGGGATCCAAATAGAGCTACTGGACTATACCTTAAACTCAAATGGCTTTGGGTTTGGCTCTCAAGTACTAGCAAATAATAAGTCCCAGTTCAAGTCTCATTTGGTAATTGTTTGGGTTTTGATGGCTCAGAGTGAAGGTAAATAGCAATTGTTTCTGTTCAGATCAGAAAGGAAGGTTCTTCCTTCCCAGGTTGATTTTTTTTTTTTTTTTGACTGAGTTAAAAAGGCCAATTTTTGTCTCATTTCTTACTTAGCCTTAATTATTGAATGGATGTTGCCTCCAAAAAAATGAGACCTGGGAAAAATCTTAGCTTAGAAAAGCCAAGATCTCCCAATACATCTGAGGCTATTTCCAATCATTCTAATCTATATCTTGCCCCTGAATTCAGATGACACCAAAGGAGTGAAGTTTGTGACTTTGCACAGCCCTGCCTTATTTATATCCAATTCACTTTGCAAATCATGACATCTCCTTCCTGATGGCTCTCTTCTAGAATGAAGGTTAAACAACAAAACCAAAAAACAACAATCCTGACTCCTAGGAAGGTTTTGTAACCATGTTATATCATGTTGCCTTTCATTTTTTTGTAAGCAGTTATTATGTAGCTGATGTTGACACCAGATTATCATAAGTATCAAATGTTAAGGTTCCATCATTTGAAGAATTCACAATGGCCATCCTCTGGCAAAAGACAGTTTTATTTAGGAAAAGATAGAATGAAGGGATACAGTAGATACTAGGAATGATAAATATGAAATGGAGTTGGGAGAGCAGAAAAAGTGGTATGATGAAAAAGGTAAATTTCCCAATGGAACTTGTCATTTACTAGGAGAAATGAAACACCCCATGAGATTGGGCCGTGTGCTTAGCTGGCAGGCTAAATCCTGAAAGGGACTTAGCATCCTAAAAGAGTTAGCTGAAAGGACGAGAAGTGGGGTCAATAGAAGAGAGGCACCATAAAGCATGATGGGATTAGTAGAGACACTGCATGGCCTGGGTGAGAGGTAAGGGAAAAGACACCATGAGAAGGCGCGTCAGAGCAGACTGATTCAAAGGAGGGCAGTCCACATGGCACGGGCCCTAAGTAGACTTATAGGGGAAACTTAACTTCAGGGACATGACTAGGAACTCTGTCAGGACATGGCAAGGTGAGGCTGCCCATGAACCCAAGACCCCTACAGAGGGTAGGTCTCAGGGGTTTCACATAGCTTGGATTTCTGACTGGACAATCTCCACAGAAGATAGAACCACAAAGCTAAAAATTTCTATCTCTATCTTTTCTCTGCTTGTCCCAGAGATTAATTTTATCAGTTTTTCAGTTTCTCTCTGCCCAGCACACCTACCATTCAGGACCTCATCAGTTATAAATAGTTCTGTAAGTGCTATTACAAAGATATAAACACTCCAGGTAGACTTCATAAATGCATATACATAGAATTAAGACACATATATGAATGTATACACACACACATTTATTTTACCTTGACAACCATAGTAACTAAACTATTCCAGGTAGCCATTTGAAGGAAGTTTTCCTTTCTTGAGCTTGATGGCTCAAGCCTGATGGGACTAGTCCCATTCAGTTGGACTTCGAAATCTAAAGATCTGAATATTTCTTTAGATAAACAATAGTTTCCTAGAACTAGAACTAAATGGCTTTCTTCTCAACTATTCATCAGGTATTGCAACAGTTGAGTACCTCTATCACTTCATCATCTCTTAGGGACACTTTTCTTTTTTGACTTCAGAGACTTGTTCAGAATTTAAAAAAAACACACATTATAGTTGTAATAAAACTTAGATCATTAAAACAGTCCTAGAAGCAGGTTAGAATGAAAAGTAAATAACAATTTCAACTGAATAATTGCTTTGTTTTTGTTTTTGGGCATCAGCAATAATGATTTTACTACTAATTAGGTGCAGCCTAAGGAGACATATTGTCCTTTTACTACCAGGGTACAAGTCTGGTGTGCTTTGAAAAGGCCTTTTAACCCTTTGAAGTGATTTCAGCCATTATCTATGCGATCATTGTGTTCAATCTCTTTAAAATACCAGAGGTGAAAATCCCCACATTTTGATTCCATCCATGTAAGTCACTTTTGGGTAAAAGTGACTCCTTTTAGGAATCCCTCCCATTATTCTCTTTGTATTTTCTCTGTTAGCCCATTTTACTGACATTCTTAAGCATCCCCCCCAAAATTCCTCACTCTCTCATTTGGCAATGAATTTCCTGTTTCCCCTGTTTCTGACTAAAAATCATTACCATTTCTCTTTCAACTTGTTCTTAGTTAGAAGGCAAATAAACTTATCTGTTCTTCACATCTTCAAAGGATGCTCAGTTTGTTGTGAGATTAGAGTTTGGATTTTGTCCTATATATCATCTCTCATGCTTTTGGATACTTAAAATGGGCTTATATAATGATGCTTGCGAGTTTCTTGTGAACTATGACATACTCAGTAATATTTGATACTGCATTTTAAACACACTAATAGTGATAGTGATGTGATTTAGGAAAGCAATTTCTTATTCCAAATAATGTATTTGGGGTTAGCACTGAATGATAAAAATTGTGGTTGAGGAATCAAATACTGAATTTTGGTCATATGAAGAATTCACTATTGCTATCCTCTTTGGTAAAAAGTAGGTTTATTTAGAAGAGGTTACAAACAAAATGAAGAGATAAAATAGGTACTAGGAATGGGGAATATGAAATAGGGTCAGGAGAGCATATAGTTAATAAGGAAAGGAATTTTCAACAACTAACACAATGAAAAAGACAAGTTTTCTAATGGAACTCACAATTAACTTGGAGAAAGGGAATACATCATGAGGTAGGAGTATGCCATTGACTGGCCGGCTAATTTCATAGAGCAGTTTAACATCTTAAATGAGTTAGTTAGCTATAAGAAGGAGAAAAGCACCATGAGTGTGATGGGTTAGGAGAGAGGGGAAAGACATCATAAGGCAGAAGCACGAGTGTCCTGGCAGGCTATAACCCAAGAATGTTTTAGCAAAGATGGCTTAGGCCATGGACAGATTTATAAGGGAAATTTAACTTCAAGGGTTTGACATAACTCGGATTTCTGAATAGCAAGATGGGGCTACCCATGACCTCCACCGAGGGTGGTAAGTTACTGAAACCTTTCCCAGCCTTTGTTTCCTTTTCTGTGAAAGAGAGATCATGATATATCTAATACCTATTTGCCAGGTTGTCATGAGGATTAAAGGAATCGGGTATAATAAACCACTTTACAAAATGCTATAACACATATTATGACTTTGATGCTGCATGCTACAGGAAGGATGGTGGGAAGAATGCTAAACTTGAGTTATGATATCAGAATTCAAATTCTAGATTGGTTCATTATTTGTATTACTTTGGACAATTGAGCCTAGTTTCGTCATTTATAAATAAAAATTTGATCTGCTTGATCTCTAAGGTCTCTTACAACCCTGGCTCTTATGACTTGAACATTATTTGGCATAACACTGTTTTTAATTCAAAATGTTAAAAAAAAAACCAAAACAAAAACCAAGTGTATAACTAATAAACATTCAATTTAACAAGGATTTATTAAGTACTTTCTATGTGCCAGTCAGCCAATAAACATTTATTATGTGCCAGAGACTGCTATGTAATGAGGATACAAAGAAAAAATTACTTTCATTCAAGAAACTTATATATATCCTAGATAACTATATTTCATGGTATAGACAAATGAAGGAGAACTTAGACTTTATTCTAATCTAACTCTTGGGGCACCTAGGTGGTGCAGATAGAGCACTGATCTAAGAATAAGAAAGACTCATCTACCAAAGTACAAATCTGGCTTCACTACTTGTGTGACCCTGAACAAGCCAGTTAATCCAGTTTGCCTCAATTTCCTTATGTGTAAAATAAGCTAGAGAAGGGCAAAACAGTTGAGTATTTTTGCTAAGAAAATTCCAAATGGGGTCATGAAGAGTTGAACACAACTGAAAGGTAACTGAAAAAGAAGCAGCAATTTAACTCTCATTTTACAGATGAAGAAAGAATATTGACTAGAATCCCAGCTCTTTGACTCAATATTTGTATGATCATAGACAAGTTTTTTCCTTTTCTTCATCTGAAAATCACGAAGTTTGGCCTCCAAGGTCTCTTTCAGACTTAAATACATGTTTCTCCAAGGGAGGTGGAATTACTTCCATAAAGTCACTTGAATAATCAGTAACAAAGGCAGGTCTTGATTCCAGGTCCCTTGACAATGAGAAGGCATTACCCACTATGCTGCTCTGCTTCTCAGATGATAACTCTGATGACTGTGTCTACGAACCATGAACTAAACAAACACCTATAAGTTAGGATCGTAGTTTAATATGGTTTTAAGTAGGACATATAAAAATGGGAACTTGGATTTCCATATATCTGAGTTGAATACTTTCAAAGTGTTCCCTTCTTCAAATAACCAAATAGTCCCACTTTATAATAAAGGAACTCAAACACATACAAAGTGATGAGCAAGGCAGAATTTTTATAAAGTCATGAGTTACTATGCTAAATTTTACCATGGAGATAATAATAAATTATATTTATATTGTGTTTTAAAATTTCCAAGGCACTTACTAATGATAAAATAGCAGAGAGAGAAGGAAGCTTAGCAGGGTCTAGAAGATAATCCATAAAAGTCACAATCAGCTTTGAATTTTTAAGTGTTGATTTACATTTTACATTTTCTTGGTTGAATGTGGGCATCTGGCCAAATGCATGATGTAATCTGTCATTGATCATTATATAATTCTGAATATGAAGACCTACTCCTATGGCATGGGAATGACTCTATATCACTACCTGGCAGTGCCAGAAGAAAAGGCTATGATGGCTGCTCCTTTGTCTTCCAGAAATGCCACTTAAGGAGAATATTCAGGCCAGCCATATCTCATTCTTTTCCAGACTGCACACCAAACATCTCTCTATCTTGATCACCTTCCAGGGATTCTTTGGAAACTACCCTCTGCTTTTCAGCTTCCTTTTATGCCTTATCTCATCTGATTGGAATATAAATTCTTTAATGACAGAAACTGTCTTTCTATTGTCTTAGCCCAATGTCTAATGTAGAATAAGTGCTTAATAAATATTTGCTGCTATGTGTAAATGTATATGTATATCTATGTGTGTATGCATGTAGATGTATGTATGTGTGCATATATACGCATATATCCATACATATAGGCATATATGTATATATATCTGTGCTTAATTGTATCCTGTTTGGGGGAAATGAAGAGGGATGAAAGGGAAAAAATAATAAAGTAAAAAGTACATAGCAGAAAACAGAAGAATAATCTGTAAGTAAGCAAGGAAAAGATAGATAGTCTTGAATATAATCTCTTCTAATATATACTTTCTTGAAATGGAAACTTATTGTTACATATTTTGAGTCCTCCCCAATGCTCTGCTTGTTTTGTTTTGTTATTTTCCTTTTCTGTCTTTCTTTTTCTATTTTGTTTTTTTCTTATTCTATATTTAGTTTTAAATAAATATTAAAAAACCTTAAATACGTATCGACTAATAGACTGGAACACAGACTCTGGAAGGTTCTATCATTCATCCAAAGCTTTCAGTACTGTCCCAGGAGCAGACTATGCTTACTTTCTCAATAGTTGCTTGGTTAAGGATAGAGAGCTTGATAATAATAGGTTGATTATTTGATGATGATTTTTTTGATCATGGTAACCCAAGAAACAAAAGAAGAATGTAATATGGTCCCTTTCCATTTTTATGGTGATATTGTTCAGTCATTTTTCAATCATATTTGACTCTTTGTGACCCCATTTTTTTTTTTTTTGATAAAATCACTGGAGTGGTTTGCCATTTTCTTCTCCAGCTCATTTCACAGATGAGGAAACTGGAATGAACAGGGTGAAATGACTTGTTCCCAGAGTCACACAGCCAGTAAGTGTCTGAGGCTAGATTTGAACTTATGAAGATGAGTCTTCTTGACCATAGGCTTGTGATAATGGTGAGGTGATGGAAAATGGGAAATGCAAACCTAAGAAAGATATACATTTTAGAGTACTGGTTTTGATATTCTCAATATAAATGAAACTTGAAGACATAAAATTGTATTTAAATGAAAGAATGGCATTAGTGTACCCCGGGATGATATTCTGAGCCCTTCTAGTCCTTTTCTATGATAACTCTAGTTGATTTCATTAGCTCCCCTGGGTTCAGTAATCATTTATGTACAAATGATCCTTAATCTAAGAATCAAGCCCTCACCTCTCTTAACTCCAATCTCTTATCATCAATTTTGTCTTTTGTACTCCCACTGGATTTCACATAGATATATGAAACTTAATATATGCAAAAAGAGATTTCTCTATTGAACTCCAGTCACTCATCTTCATTCAATAGCTTCTTGATATCTCAAACTTGGGTGCCCTATAGGCATCTCAGGCTCAACAGACCCAAAACAGAATTTGCTATTCTTATCCTTGAACACTTCCCTTCCAAACTTCTATATCACTTTTAAGGACACCACTATCCTTCCATTCACCCAGGCTCACAAACTTGGTATCATCCTTCAATTGCTCCTCCTCACTCACCCCACATCGTCATGATCATGATCATGATCATCAAACATATCCAAATTCACTGCCAAGTCTTATCAGTTCTACTTTTAACAATATTTCTCATATTTTCCCTTATCACTCACAATGCTAATTCAGGTTCTTATAGCTTCTCATCTGGAACACAGCAAGAGCCTTCATATTAGTCTGTCTGCCTCAAATCTCTCACCATTATAACCCATGATTCACTCATCTGCCAAGATGAGATCTCTAAAACATAGGTCTCACCACATCCCTCCCTGATTCTGAGTAGGAGGCTCGAGAGTCATTGGGACAGTGGAATCAATGATTTGATTATTTGGAGAGGGGTGGATCTAATGATATGCATATGATGAAGGGCTCTGGCATTCAATGGTTCTTAATTCTATTTATGAATATGAGCCTAAGAATATTTTTGAGATCTTATTCCTTTTTAACTACATCTCATTTCTCCAAGGCAATCTTTTCCTGGGTCCAATAGGATTTCATCCAATTTTCTTAAAGGAAAAGGAGACTTTTCTATAACTACTGGAGATATGTAAATGTCAAACTCTTAATCATGAGTTTGCTATTATAGGATGTTAGCTAATTAACTTTCATGACTCTTCATATATTTTCTCATGTCATGGGAACTATGTAGTAAATAGTAAAAAGAACATTAGACCAGGGAATGAAAGTACTAGTTTTATTTTTGTCATTTATTTCCTGACTTGTGTGACCTTGGACTAGTCCAGTGACCTCTTAAGATTCTGTTTCCTTGTACTATAAAATAAAAAAATTGAATTAGATTATTTGAGGGCATTAAATGACCATTTAAATTTTAATCAATGGTTAAAGATTTAATTTATATTTTCTGGCACAATGTGTTTTCCAGAGTCAATGCTTCTCAGTCATAAAAATAAATATTTTATAAAATGTTGATGATAGGGAATATCTTTCAAATTTTTAATTATATCTTTGCTTAGTTGGTTTAGTTTTGGATAGCAAACATTAGCATAACACTGTAAAGTCTGCAAAGATTTTTAAATTTTATTTGATCTTCACAACAATTCTGGGAAATGACGCTATTATTATTCCTATTTTATAGATGAGGAAACTGGGACTGAGTGTGTTAAGTGACTTGGGCAGAGTTATATATCTAGTATTTGAAGCATTATTTGAACTTAGGTTTTCCTGATTTCAAATGCAATATGGTTTGCTACCATCTACATAACTTTCCCCAATATATTTTTATTTCATTAAATATTTCTCAATTATATGCAATATTTTCTCAACACTTTTTTTTTTTTTTTTTTTGCTAAGGCAATTGGGGTTAAGTGATTTGCCCAGGGTCACACAGCTAGGAAATGTTAAGTGTCTGAAATCAGATTTGAACTCAGGTCATGCTGATCTGAGTGCTCTATCCATTAGGGCTGGTGATCTATCCTCAACACTTTTTTTTTTTTTAATTTGAGTTTCAAATTCTCTCTCTCCCTTCTCTTCCCCTTCCTTGAGAATGCAAGCATTTTGAAACAGAAATCTTGCAAAACATATTAGCCATCTATTAAAAACAAAAACAAAAACAAGGACCAAAAAAAAAAAATCCGAACAAGCATGTTTTGATTAAGGCTCCATCACTTCTGTCCTTCAGAGTTGCCTTGCATCATTGTGTTGATCAGAATAGCCAAGTGATTCACAGTTGATTATTGCATGATATTCCTATTGCTATGTATAATGTTGTCTTGGTTCTGTTTACTTCACTTTGCATTAGTTTATATGTCATTCAAGATTTTTCTGAAACCATCCTTCCCATCATTTCTTGTGCCACAATAGTATTCTATCACAAGTTTATCTCTCAATTTGTCTGGCCATTCCCCATTTGATGGGTATTCTCTCAATTTCTAGGGTTTTTTTAACCACCATAAAAAAGAGCTGTTATAAATATTTGTGTACATACAGGTTATTTTCATTTTTCTTTGATCTTTTTGAAGTACAGACTTAATAGTGGTAATGCTGGGTCAAAGGATATTCACAATTTAGTAGCTCTTTGGACATTATTCCAAATTGCTCTCCAGATTGATTATATCAGTTCCCAACTCTATCAACAGTGCATTAGTGTCCTAATTTCCCCACATCTCAATATTTATCACTTTCCTTCTCTATCACATTAGCCAGTCTGCTGGATGTGAGGTATTGCCTCAGAGTTGTTTTAATTTGAATTTCTTTAATCAGTAGTGATGTAGAACATTTTTTCTTGTGACTATAGATAGCTTTGATTTCTTTAGAAATGTTTTGAATTCCTTTTCATATCCTTTTGTCAACTGGGGAATGATTTACATTATTATAAATTTGACTCAGTTCGCTAAATATTCGAAAATCTTTATGAGAGAAACTTAATGTAAAATTTCCCCCCTGCTTTCTTGCTTCTTTTATAATCTTGACTATATTGCTTTTGTTTGTGCAAAATCTTTTTAAATTGAATGTAATCAAAATAGAACTGGAAGGAACATGAAGTCATGTAGTCCAAGAGTAAATGTCTATTTTTTAAAAAATCCATATTTATCATATTTTGAAAGAAGAAACAGACCAAAAGGGGATTAAAAACTCATGAAAAAATAGAATGAAAAAATAGTATGCCTCAATCTCCATTCAGACTCAGTTCTTTCTCTGGATATGGATAGCATTTTTCATTGAGTCCTTTGGAATTTTCTTAGATCATTGTACTGTTGAGAATAGCTAAATCATTCACAACTGATCATGAGAAAAATAATTTATTTTGGAACTCTTACTCTATTCAATTAATATTAATCAATTTGATATAATCATATTAAATTTCTGTATGTAAGTCCTCAAAGCTATGAGCTGCAGATTCTAAGTTCACTTGCTTAACTATAGGAAATTAGCTAAAGACCCTCCACCCTTGTTTTGTCTTATGATGATGCCCAAACCCAGCTTGGCAGAAGTGACAACTACATGGAAAGTCTCCTTCAAATATTTTTGTGCTCTGGACCAATAACTTGTCCAATAGGAGCAGATGATCATCTTATGACCACCTCAGTCACTGACTGATAGTTTGTACCATTTGTACCTATAAAAATAGGGTCCTGAAGGGAGGAGGCATCTCAGATTGTGAAGATCTGAGATCCACTTCATTAGAGGGGACCATGGACCCTTTAATACAATGGCTCATATCTCTATCTCAGTCTCTTTTATTGTAGGTGGGATAATTTTCATCTCCACAATCATCATACAGTACTGTTATAACTGTGTACAATGTTCTCCTGGTTCTACTCCCTTTACTTTGCATCAGTTTGTGTAGTCCTTTCAGGTTTTTCTGGAATCAGCCTGTGTGTCATTTTTTAAAATAGAATAATAGTAGTATATTAAAATCATATCACAATTTGTTTGGTCATTTCCAATTTCTTGGTATCCTTCCAATTTTTAATTCTTTGCTACCACAAAAAGAGCTGCATCTTTGTTTTGATATTTGGATTTCCCTCATCTCTTCTAATATATTTTATAATTGTCTTACTTTGAGGGCTCTTGTTGTGACAAGCTACATTTATCACAAGTTTATTATCTTTTTAATTAAAATAAAGATTATGAAGTTGATTAGCTTAACACCATTATTATTACTTATGATTTTCATTATATTTATCTTCATATATCATCTTGGAAGATTAATTTCTTCCTTAATTACATGTCCTATTTTTCTATCTTATGAGATTTTATAACCCACTAAACAAATTCTACTTTTTATTCGAACATGGTGAACAACTGGAGTTTTCCCAATTTATCTTTTGTTTGAAATGACATAATTTTAAATATTATTTAATTAAAAAAGATTCCTGCCTTCTCTTATCTCTCCTTGTTGCTGTAAGTTCACATATAGCTATATTTCTCTCAAACTTTATCTTTTAAAAAATTTGTCATACATTTCTTAATTTTCCCTCCCCTCAATATTCTGAATACTCTATAGTAAAGTCACATCAGTTTTTCCATTTCCATTTTCTATTTCTTGCTAAGCCAGATCTCTCGGACATATTCCCATATTCTGGTAGTTTAAAGGACAGTGCAATATAAATGCTATTTTGACCCCTTTTGATTCTACTATATTCCCTTTACTTAACAGAGATATTACTTTGTTTCTATAGGGTTTTTTCTATGGGAACAATGTGGGATAAATTAAAGAGTATTGAACTGGGTGCAGGGAGACTTGTCTTTTGGTTCTAGAAAGTCATTATACCTTGCTACGTTTCTGAATAATCATGTGTGTGTGTGTGTGTGTGTGAGTGTGAAAACTTACCCCCCATACCCCTCAAACTTATGCTACTAAAAATACTGGTTTCTAAAAATCTATAAATTTTTATTATTTTATAAATGTGAAAGAATTGTTTTAATTCTTCCTTCATTAGTCTTACTCTTCTCACTCCCCTTTTTTCTAACTTTTGTTTTTTCAGTCTAATAGAAGACTGAACTCTGAAGCTGTAGAAGATATCTTGTGGAGAAAAATCTCAAATCGATTTCATTTAATTCAACAAATTTAAGGGCAAAGACTTTTTTTTTTGTCTTTGTATGTTGAAAGTAAGAAACAATCTATGGGTATAGGAGGTATGAATAATTATTTCTTAGATGTTATCTAATCTCAACTGAGCCATTACTGCTATGGGAAATAATTTATATTCTTTCCCCACTGACTGTTCATGAGCATTCCCATAGAATCTATTCTCGATTTCTACCATCTACCAGAACCAATGGTCTCTTATCAAATGAGTACTTTTTCTGTGGAAATTGTGTCCATCTCTCATTGTGAGTTCCTTCATTGCCTCCACTTTCAATTCTAGTTTCTCTTTTGAACTGCCAATTTTCAATTTTGGTATAACCTCTGAAGAAGAGGTCATACCTTTGGCCAGAAGGTGTCAAGGCAAATTCTCTATTTCTGCTCTCAATCTTGTTCACTTCCATGTCCTCTTGAAACTTGCTCCCATAAATCATTGCTCTTCTCTTAGTTCCTAGCTCTTCCTATTAGTTAGATCTTTTTCTCTGCCCACAATGTATTTGGTGTCCCGCATTATGAATCCTTGGGGTATTTTTTGTTTTTATCTTGTCAGACTTGTTGGTATTTGGAAATGAAAATAAGTGGTTCTTGGACTTGATCACATGGTTACTTATAAATTGGCACAGTATTTTTTTTCTTTGACATAAAAACTGGATTTTGATTGTGATTCATCAGATTTTTTTTTTTTTTTTTTTTTTTTGGTTTCATTCAGAAAGTGATTGATGGATTCTTTTTAAACTTCACTTTACTCTGATTTTAATGTATCTGGGCAATTTTCTTTTTTATAAATTCTTAAAGTATAGTATCCAAGGTTTTGAAAAATATGATTTTCTTAGGCTACATTAATTCTTAAATTCTCACGACCTATTTTTCAAGTTAATTTTTCGATATTGAATATCTTACACTTTCTTCATTTTTTTCTGTCTTTGGATTTTGTTCTAAACATTTCTTGCTGCTTCATGAAGTCATTGGTTTTTATTTGGTTTACTTCACTTTTTAAAATTCAAATTTGACTTTTTTTTTAACTCAACAATTTTTTTCCTGCTTATTTTCTTTGCTCCATTGGGAAAAAAAATTGAAAACAATGACAACAATAACAACAACAATCCTATTTTAGTTTTTTTACTTGGGCAAAGTTGACCACTTCCTCTTCTAAGCTTTTTTCCTTTTTTCCAATTTTTTCCTCCAGAGCTTTTATTTCCATTTTTATCTCTTGTGTTATTCTAGATTTTTATCTAGTCTT
Organism: Sarcophilus harrisii; assembly: GCF_902635505.1. Classification (NCBI taxonomy): domain Eukaryota; kingdom Metazoa; phylum Chordata; class Mammalia; order Dasyuromorphia; family Dasyuridae; genus Sarcophilus; species Sarcophilus harrisii. Next base: position 171,370,327 of record NC_045430.1, read on the forward strand.
TGGAAATTCTAGTTTTTTGCCTTTAGTTTCTATTTATTGCAGTTACAAGGAAACTTTCTCTTTTTTTCTCCTGGGGAATCTATAAATCTTTTAAAAATATATTGTAATATTATATTATATATAATTATATTTTTATACCATTTGGGGATTTCTTTGATTTTTTTCCTCTCCAATTTTGGTCCCTAAACTATGGCTTTGTACCAGGGCCAAAAGCAACCTTGTTGCACTCTTAGGTAAAGTATATGACCCTTTTGGGTTTTGTCTTCTGGATTCTTTCACTTACCTTTATATCCCAAAGTTAGACTTCTCTCCCAATCAGCCACTTTTCAGTTCTTTGAGAATAAAAGTTCCAGATCTCCAGGACTCTCTGTGGCACTTTGGAACAGAGAGAATACAAAGTTCTTTAGTTTACATGTATGTCTCTGTCCTGTCTCTGGTCATACTGGAAGTCTGCTAGTTTTGTTGTCTATTTTTTCACTGTCTTTGCTGGCAGCTTCCTTTCTATAGAAATAACATTATATGTTACAGAATATTATTGTTCTGTAAGAAACGATCAGCAGGGTGATTAGAATCTTAGGAGAACTCAGTCCCTTGGTTTGCCATTTGTGTGTGATATTGGGTAGTCATTGAATTTTACAAAGTTTTGGTTTCCTTCATTGTAAAATGGTACAATAAAATTTAACTTCCTTGCCTGAATTGTTTATTGAAAAGTTGCATAAGATAGTGTGTATAAATTATCTTTTAATCAACTACAGTGTCAAATAAAGTGCTTGTAGTTGTGAACTTATATTCTTATTTGAGGTCCTCAAAGTCAGCAGCAACATTTCTCTTCAAGAAAAACATTTGCTCTTTTTTCACTTATCTGACATTTCTCTGGATTCCTAAGGTTCAGCTGAACTTAGGTAAACTTACCTTCTTTAGCTAGTTGTATTGAAAATCCAAAAGGCATCTGAGGTCAGCTATAATTGAAAGGTCCATATTAGTGACAAATACTAGTGATTTGAGGACATTACAAGTGGAATCCATAGCCTGATTCAGTACTGTACATATTCACTTATGATGAAATCTCTTTAGAAAAATGGAATGTGGGCTGACCTTTAAACTAAACATTTTCTTTTTCTTTTTCACTGAACTGAAACTATCTCAGACCTCTAACAAGAATATGACATTGAAAATATTTTATAGGATAAAAAATTTAGACCTGAAAGACAATTTAGATGTCAGCTATTCCAACTCTGTCATTTTAGAGTAGAAAGCCAAAGATTAAAAAGAAAGAAATTTACCCTAAAGCCACAAGTAGTAAATAAGAGAACTTGAATTTACACTTCATTTTGCTGATTCCAAGGTCAATTTTCTCTGTTGAAGGCCTTTAATTACTTTAGGTTGCCTCAGGTTTTAAGCAATTTATTGTTTACTTTCTAGAAGTCAAGCCTTTCAGTATGTTAAAAATGAGCCACATTTGCTGCTGATGTCATATCGACTTAAGTGAACAAGCTTTTATTAAGTGGGCTAATTGTACCTGACCTGTGGCAGAGTATTCCAAGTTTATGTTGGTCTAAATAAGCTTTGGTTGGATACAGTATACCTTGACCTCAAAATAAGTAATGTCATTTTGGTCCTCTTGTGAACAAAAGAAAACAACCGAACAATCAAACATTGGGAGTATGAAACTGTATCCTCAAAGAGCTTATATTCTAATTGTAAAAGATAATAAATAAAAGGAAGCTAAAAGGGTAGGAAGAGGGTTAGCATGGTACAGAAAGTCTGGAGAATCAGGAATATTGTCTGAAAGATAGAGCATACCTGGGGCTCCTTAAAATGGAGATTCTAGAAGGAAAAAATAATTTAAAATAAGAAATTGCAGAAGTAGAGGGTACTTGATGATGATGATTATATGATATCTACTATGTGCTAGGCACTATGCTAAGTACAAATATGATCTCATCTGATCTGAATAGCAACCTTGGAAGATAGGGGCTTATTTTTATCTTTCAATTAAGAACATATAAACAGAGTTTAAGTGACATGTCCCACACCCAGTGTTACTTAAATTCATGCTTAGTAAAATCTTTTTTTATAATATTCATATTTTTAAAAATTTAAAATAGGAGCGGGGCAGAACTGGGGATAGAAGTAGAGGGTTTTTCTTGATGCCTTCTTGTCATGTTACCACCTCTTCCAGGTATCATCTCTGCTCAGAGTTAGAGCAAAGGAGGAGAGGAAATTGCTGGGAGAGGTAGGAAGTAGAAAGGCAAAGGAAGGGCAATGAGGGAAGCTAAAATGGTGGCTGGATGTAATTTCCTCAGAAAAATAGTATGGTAACTTATCTGATTAGAGTCCACAGGATTTTGGTGGAAGATAGAAAAGATTTGGAACAGACTCTACGGGAATGTTTTTAGCAATCAGTAGGAGAAAAATGCTAAGAATTTCATATAGTAGTGATGGTCCAGTTGAGATTAGATAATATCTAGCAGCAAGAAACAATTATTGAATACATAGATATTTGTGCCTCACTCTCAAGATACAGGGGAAAAAAAATCTTTGCCCTTACATTTGTTGAATTAAAGGAAGCTGAATTGAGATGTTGTCCAAAAGTCATCTTTAATAAATAGATCCCCAGTCTTTTTCAAAGACTGGAGAAAAAGAAAAGTAATAAGGAGGACTTGGTTTTTTAAAGTTTGTAATTTTTAAGAAATATGCCTTTAATAATAAAGTTTTCCCTTCCTACAAGTAAGTATACTGAAGCAAAGCAAGCTATAGCCAGAACTAGAAGGCAAGTTTCTCTGCACTCAGCCCAGTAGTCTTTCCATTATTTCCCACTGCTTCCATAGGAAAGATCCTTTAGGGACCAAATAATGGATCTATCTATTAAGTGGAGGCAATACTATGTATTACTAGAATCTAAAGAGTTCAAAATGGCAGGCCCATTATTATATTGTTATTTAGCTTTAACTGGTTGTTGTTGGTTGCTTGTGGTCCTTCATACTCGAAGAGGACCAAGAAGACATCACGATGTTAGAATTGAGTTACAATGTGTCTGACTGGCTGATTAGACCAATTCTAGCCACAGGTTGGGCACAAATAGTCCTTATGGACATTTGGGGTAGTTTCTCTAATTTTGTGAATCTCACATTTCTTTTGGACTAATTCAATTCTTCTTTGCTCATAGAACACATCTCTGATAAGGGCACTCCATACTAGGTAGTTCTGTGCCAGTGTCTCTTCCTATATCATATGATCACTTCTAAAATTCTTAAGAAAGACCTTGAGAGTGTCCTTATATTGCTTTTTTTGATCACCTTGTGAGTGCTCGCTGTGCAAGTTCTCCATAAAATACTTTTTTTTTTTTTTTTTTTTTTAGTAAGCCTACGTTTGGCATGTGAACAATGTGGCCAGTCCAATGGAGTTGTGCTCTTTGCAGTAGAGTTGGAATGATTGGCAATTTAGTTCAAGAAAGGATCTCAGTGTCCTATCCTGACAGGTGAGCTTCAGAATCTTCCTAAGACAATTCAAATGGAAGTGATTCAGTTTCCTGGCATGGCGCTGGTATACTGTCCAGATTTCATAGGAATATAACAATGACGTTGGCACAAGGGCTCTGTATGTCTTCATTTTGGTAGCCACACTTTCCTTTGGAGTATCCCAAACATAGAACTGCCTCTGGCAATGCTGCTGGCTTGAACTATCAGAATATGGAAACATGTCTTAGAATTTTAGCTTGTCTGAAGTAGAAATGCGGAAATCAATGTGACTTCAATAAAAAGTAAATGGATATTGAAAATTTGAAATTAAATTTGAAATTAAAAATTTTAAAAACAAAATATAGAATTGAAGCTTCAGAGAAACCCTTCACAAATCACTTTGAAACAACAAGGAGAGATAAGGGAAGGTAAAAGCCTGATGTTAGATTTAAACAATATTAAGACTGGTCATTTAGAAAGAAAAGACAATTAGAGAAGACTTCAATTAAATTTAAAAAAATCAAAAAATACTTATGCCCCAATTAAAAAGTAGAAGAATATGACTTTTTTAGTAAGATAAAATATCTCATAGAAAAGAAAAATAGAACATATGATTAAGGAAGAGAATAATGTTCCAAGAGGACACATTAAAACAAATATAATGAACAAAATGAACTACTTTTAGTGGGTTATAAAATATATCATATGATATAAAAATAGGATATGTGATTAAGAATTGATGTTTCAAAAAGAGATTAAGATGAATATTTTGAAAATCACATATAACAATAGTAACATTATGCTGATGAACTTTTATGTTTCTTTCTTTTTTCTTAATCAAAGAGGATTAATAAACTGTTATAAATTTACTTGGTAATAAAGAGTCTGCAAGTCTATTCTAAAATATATGAGAGAATGCCTTAAGTTTTTAAAATTTGCTTTTCTTCTATTATTAATGAGTTAGAAGTTTAAAAAAAAACATGGTAATTGATATTGGCTTGCTTTCTTAGAAAACTGACTTCATACCTATGAATATTTGTCAAGTGTGAAATGGGTTGTTATATTCTCTTGAATTGAACCCTTTTGTGTTATTAGCTGGGCAGCGACCACTACAACAGAGATGAGTCATAGTGAAATAAAACTTCAGCTAGTTTAGTTCTGAAGCTTGGTAGCAGTGTAGCTGAGACATTTGCAGATGTTTAGTGAGCATCTCTAATAAAGGAATGGGTTTCAAATTGGCATCTTGTTTGCTAAACCTCTTTTTTTTCCAAGTCTTTATTGAATGAGTCAGGTCCAGCATCATAACAATATGGGATAGCTAAAATTTAGGCCACTAGTACTGGCCAGTTTAATAATATTTGGGAGATTGCAATGTTTTCTATTTTGATGAGATCAAATGTGATGATTATGTTAAAGAATTTTGTAAATGTTGACTATTATTACTATTTCTCATTTTGGTCTGGATAATATATAATATGGATATATTCCATTTAAGTTGCAATTTTCATAAATCTTTCTTTCCTGAGGCAATTGGGATTAAGTGACTTGCCCAGGATCACACAGCTAGGAAAGGTTAAGTGTCTGAGATCAGATTTGAACTCAGGTCCTTCTGACTTCAGGGCTGGTGTTCTATCTACTGCACCACCTAGCTGCCCCAGGTTAGGCATCTTTCATTTGCCTCCAAACAATGACCTTCATCAATACAATTTCTATCTGCTACTGACTGTCCAGTTTACCATTTGAGAAGTGGAGAACCAACCTTTCTTACAAAATGCAGTAACCCTTTTTTTGACCCCAGGTCTTCCAATCTGGAAAAAAAAAAGGAAAGTTGGTGAATGGAACTTATTTCTTCTATTTTACAGATTCAACCTCCATTTCCTCCTTCATTCTTTTCCATTTTAGAATCCAATCTTCAGAGGAAAGTTGGAGTACTGAATCAGGACCATCCATTTGACTATATGCTTTCCTTCTCATATTGCACTGATTGCCAGCCTCCTTTTTGAACAGAGCCCTTTCTTTTCTTAGTATGTCCATTTTCATTCCTACTCATATCCTTCATCTCCCAGTGATTCTGAACTCTTGTAGGTCATCATATAAATCCTACCCTCAGCTGATTCTTTATTCCCAGCCCCCCTAAGCCTCCCTTTCAAAAATTATAACCAAACATCTCCTAGCCCTTTCACTGTGCCCTCTGGAATGCTTGTTTCACAGTCAGCAAACTTCCCTTTGACCTAATTCTTTTCCTCTCTTTTTCTATCTTCTCCTTATTAGTGAAATCTGGCTCCTCCATGAGGACACAGCCTTTCTAAACACTTTTTGGTATTGACTATAACTTTGTTCATTCTATTCAACTCATTAGGTAAGGAAATTGGAATACTTGCTCTTCTTTGCCACTTTTAGGTTCTTCCAATCTCATCACTCATTAATCTCTCCTTTGAGGTCTATGCTATTCATATTCAATACCCAACCAAAACCTGATATCTACTGTCTACCAATAACCAGGTTATTCCACTTTTTTCCTCAATGAGTTTAATACTTGAATCACAATTATTCTCCCAACTCCTGCCTCTATAATGGAGAACTTCAATATATGTATTATTTCTGCCTCAAATACCCTAAATACTTCGTTCCTCAAACAAATCACTTTCCATGAGTTACTTTCTCAAGCAACATCAATCACATAAAAAGATGGCTTCATCATGCTATCACCCATACATGTTCCACCTCTGTTCAAGAATTCTGGAATCCTCTTACTGAATTTTCACCTCTTCCTCTGTCTTCCTTTAAAAAATAGTTCCCTTCATCTGCACCATGGCCACCAGTCTCTAGACTCCTCTCTTTTCTCCTTGGCCATTTCTCCTACACTACCCACTCTCTCCTCTTTTCCCTATCTTGACCTGTTGGTGAATCAATTCAATCTATACTGACCTCTCTTGAATCACTAATTCGTTTATCATATTACTTATTATTATTATTATTATTACTATTGCCAAGACTCAGCTTGGATCACTCCCACCATTTGTTGCTTTCATGTCAAAACATGTGCTGCTGAACAAAGGTAGAGAATATCATGCTGCCATTCTAATCTGCTACAAATTTATGTTATAGAATCTCATTAATACTCCACTGATGTTAGGTAATCCCATTATTCTTTTCTTACCAACTCACTATCCCACTCTCCACAGTGAATCTTCCAAATATTTTCATTCCCCCTTCAAACTTCCGTGGCTCCCCTTTCCACTGGGTAATTATATTGGAGCTGCTTGCATAGGACACTGCCCTTCTGTTGGGTTAAAAAGCCTAGATTCTCCCTTTCTGCCATCTGATTGCTTCTCTGCTGATTGATCATATTAGAGTCTTGAACTTCTAAAGGTTTTCTGGGTATAACCTTGGCTGCCATCATGTCCCACCTGTTTTTCCTTTGAGGTCTGGGAGCTGGGCTCCCGCCTCTCATTTCCTTGGGTCAATCTACATTCTGAGGCCCACTGGAAGCCCTTGTTGCATTTTGTACATGAGGTTTGGGGTCTTGTTGTCTCACCTGTCTTCTCACTCTGTCTCTATGCCTACAATGAGCTTTCAGATGCCCTACTTTACCACACTGAAAGCATTGATGAGTCTCTGGAAGTCCCTTGCCAAAAGGGACCCCATCTTCCCATGTTCTGCATCATAGTCTGGGCATAAAAGGCATTTGTGCCCACTGTGGCACAGCGTCTTATGATCTCCTCTAAAGGAGCATCCTTGTGTAGTTCCTATATAATTCTTCTGCAAACCTCATTATCATTTTCTCTAGCAAGTTGTTTGATCACTATTCCTGTTGCTGAATTTCACCAGCGGTTCTTGTGACAGCTGTCTGCAGACGTTCCACAAAATCCACAAAAGGTTCATTGGGACTTCGCTCTATTTTTGTGAAGCTTCCCCTCAATTTTTTTCCTGGGAGGGATCCCCATGCTTTGATAGCATCAGCAGCAATTTGCTCATTTACTATCAAAGGAGTATTAATCTGTACTGAAGTGACTGCATACTGACCTTTACCTGCTAGTTGATCAAAGGTAATTTGTATATTAACTCCAGTTTGCCTGTTTCATTGGGCTTGTATTCTACATAGTTCACTATACTCCAAAAGCCACAACAAGTTTTGTCCAGGTTCTAAACATGTCCTTGTTATAGATTTCCAATCACTAGGGGTTAAAATTTCATAAGCTAAATTCTCTAATACCATCTTAATATAAGATGATGTAGCCCCATAAAGAGTGCAACCCTTTTTAAAATCTTTGATAATTTCCAGCTCAAAAGGAATGTATCTTCTCCTTTGTTGACCTGAAGAATCAAACTCTTCAATAACAGGGTATGCATTTATCAAACTAGATATATCCTGTCCTTTTTTAGCTTTAACTAGTGCCTTTTGTAATTGTGTCATAGGCTGCTTCATAGGTGATGCTAATTGTGTCACTGCCCCTCCCCCTCCTCCTTCTACCCATGAAGGGTTAATTGAGGGGAGAAGGTCAGGGGATGGGGAATGCCCTAATGGTTCCTGCTATGAAGCACCACACTCCTTTCATCACTAATTTCATCAGAATTGTACTTAACTCCTTTTTAAAATCTAATTATTCATGCTTTTTACCTAGTTTGTCAGCATCATCCCCCTCCTGTTCTTTCTTCTTTTTTTCTTATTCTAATACTTATATAATTCCTTAAAGCCAGTTGTATTAAGTTATATGTATAAAATGTTTCTTTGGGAATTGAATTGGTACCATTACATTGTAGTATTCACATAGTAGCTCTCCTACTAATTTCTACTAGTCTAGATCTAATTCTTTTTCCTTTGAGAACCAAGAAAATGTGTATTGTAATGTTTCTAAAAGTTCAATGATCTGCTCCCAAGTTACAATCAATCCTTGTTTTTTTTATCAATCTAATCAAGTTTTTAGTTTTCAGCTTCTATTGATTTAATTATCATTTCTATGCTAATAATTCATAGGTCTACCTGTCTTGCCCAAACTTCTCTGCTCACCTTTAATATGCCTTTCTGACCTCTTGGATTGAATGACCATTAGAAATTCTAGACTCTAAACACCCAAAATAGATATAATTATCTTTCCTCCTAAATCTTCCCTCCTCCTATCTTCTCTATTACTGTAGGAAGCAGCAACATTCTCTTACTCCCTCAGGCTCACAACCTGTGTCATATTTGACTCCTTACTATCTCCCCTTCACTATTTTCAATCAAAGTCTATTTTTTCTTTGCAATATCTCTTGAATATTTTCCCTTCTTTCCTCTGCCACTGTAATCATACCTGGATTATGGCATTGGATTATTAGATAATAGCTTGCTGATGGGTCTGCTTCAAATCTCTCCCCATTACAATTCATCCTTTAGTCACCAAAATGACTTTCTTAAAGTGCAGGTCCACCTATGTCATACCTTTCCTTACCCTTCACTAAATAAACTCCAGTAATTCCCTACTGCCTCCAGTATCAAATTGAAAATCCTCTAAGTATCCAAAGTCACTGCTGCCTTTTCTGCTGCTGCCACCATCACCACCATCAGCAACAACAACAACAAAATCCTCTGTCTCAAATTCTACCTCAGACACTTGGCTGTGGGACTATAGCCCATTCATTTAGTTATTCAGCTGTAAAATCAGAATAATGATAACACCTACTTCTCAGGGTTAATATGAAAATCAAATGAGTGAGCATACCTTTAAAAATCACATAAATGCTTATTATTATTATTATTATTATTACCTTGAATAATATTGGTTGCTCTTATTGGACTATATGATATATAACATATATAAAATCCAAGTACATGGAACTTTTTTGATGTCTTAGTTATACTGTATTTTTGTCACATCATAACAGCATAACAAACTTCTAGGGAATAGCAAGATAAAATTATGAAAGTTACACAGTACCCCCACTTGGTTGGTTTGAATTACAACAGTTAAAGCCAAATTTGATTTGGGAGCTTCTGTGAAGAAATAAGAGGCATATTTTTCATGTTCAAAAGCTCTTCTAGAAATATACAGTTCACTTTGGCAAATATTTATTACGTGCTTAATGTGTTTGAGGTCCTTTGCTACACTTTTAAAGGTACAAAGACAAAAACCAAGAGTATCTGCCACCAAGATTCTTACTTTCTAATGGAGGTGAATGCAATATGCCTAGAAAAATAAACATAAAATCATTTGAAGTAGAAAGCAATAGCAAGATAGAAGGAAATGTCCAGGGAAGAAGTAACATCTGAGGTAAATCTCAGAGGAAGATAAGACTCCTGAGAGGTAGATGTAAGAATCATTATGGAGTACATTCCAAGATTGGAGATGTTTATCCAAACATATGGACATTGAAAAAGGAATGTTGAGTTTGGAGAAGAGCTTACTTGGCTGGATTGTGGAGTATGTGCAAAATATTAATATGAGAAAAGGCTAGAAACTGTCATGGAAATAGGACTACCAATGGCCTTAAATACCAGAATAAGTAGTTGGTTTTTTTCCTCCTAGAATAGTCATTTAAGGTTTTTGAGGAAAAAAAAGTGCCATTGCCAGACTATTGTCTTAGGAGCCCATTTTGGTAGCTATGTGCAAGATATGTTGGGAAAGCAAGAGACAGGAAGCAGGGGGATCAATAAAGAATCCAGATGAGAAAGTACCTTAGGTAGAACACTGGTTCTATGAACAGAGAGGAGAGGATAGATTTCACAAATATTTAGGGCGAAATCATTAATTTGGTAACATATTAAATGTGAAGGATGATGAAGGAAGGAGTTATCTTGTACTGTTCTGAGGGTATATTTGGGTGATTGGGAGGATGGATACTACCCCAGGAAGAAAGAAGGCAGTTTGGAAGATCTGTGTGTTTAGGTGGAAAGGTAGTAGGTTTAATATTGAATGTGTTCTATTTGAGATGCTTATGGGACATCTAGGTGAAAATGTGCAGCAGGCAATAATAATATTCTGTATTTCACAATAGGTAGATGGGTTAGATATAGATGTTCTCCCATAGTAAGGATGACTTCATTCTTTGTCCATTTTATTTCTATCACTTAGCACATTGTTTGTCTCATAATAACTGTTGATTGGTTAATACTTGGTTTTGTATTCTCTAGCACAGAGGTTTTAACCTGAAGGTCAACTTAAAAATATTTTTGGATAACTTTATTTCAGCATAATTGATTTCCTTTGAAATCCTATGTATTTCATTCATGCATTCATTTAAAAACATTATTCTGAGAAGGGATCCATAGGTTTCACCAGAGTACCAATGTGGTCTATAACATGAGAACAGTTAAGAAGTCCTGCTCTAGCTGAATATTCATAATATGAGTAAGAAAGAAGGTTGAGGATTATTTAGGAAAGTTGATAGCACTTTTAGTTTACAATGCCAAATTAAAAAAAAACCTAAATTAAAATAGACCTTTTTAACACCATGGATGCTCTATGACTGGGAATTGGGGAGCCCTTTAATCTCTGAAGAGTAAAAAATTTTAAAATTCAAAGATATGAAGAAATGTAATAAATGTGTAAATAGTCTGTAGCATATTAACAATGATTGTCTATAGGCAAGAAGGGGTGGAAAAGAATGTAGGAGATGTGTTTGGAAAAAATAGGCAGGTTTGTCTTGCAGAGAGAGAGGTATAGTAATCTGAACTGGGCATTAGTTCTCCCTGGTTTTTAACAGACTCATAGGAAAGATTCTAGGTTAATGTGTGGGATCTCTGGGGGAAGATTAATGGGAGGACATGTATAAGAACACATGGGATGAGAAGGATGGATGGGTTATACTCTACACTACTGAATGGAAAGCCTGGTTTAGATCAGATCACATATGCAAGTCTATACACATATTCTCTAGCTAATGTTTTCCCAACTTCCTTTAGAAGCCCTAGTTACAATTTCCTTTTATGTAAATATTGAATTGGTAATTTATACAAACTTTAGGTAGGCTGCATGGTATAATAGAAAAGACATTGACATTGGAGTAGGAAGATAAGTTTAAATCCCAAATTCTACTTTTTACTAATACTATGATCTTGAGGGATCATTTTTGGTTTTCTCTTTTCTCCACTGGAACAGCTATGAGTTGGATTAGATGATTTTCAATGTTCACTTAAGTTCTAAATCCTATAAAATTCAGTATTTTAACAAAAGAAACATAAAGATTCTAGAAATGTTGTATTACTAGTTATACTTTCTGGGGGAATCACCCTGGGGGAATCATTTAATACTGTCTGCCTCAGTTTCCTTAACTTAAAGAATGGGGATTTTGGTGAGGACAAAATAATTTTTATGAAATACTTTTGAAATGTTAAAGCACTATATAAAGATGTTATTCTTGGAAAAAAAAGATTTTATCTAAGTATCAAGCAGGAGTAAGCAGATTTAGTTATTTACCTTAGTTAAAAGCTAAATTTAGCTCAGAAAAAGAGTTCACAATTTACTTTAAAAAATTAAAACTATTATGGCTAAGAAGGATAGTTTAAAATTCTAAATTTTTTTTTAGTTAAGCACTATTTTAAAGTTCGTTTCCCATATTATATTTATTAGATTGGAATTAACTTTTCTAAATATTGATGCTTATCATGGTCAGGTCATTCATTAAAAACAGTACCTGGTTCAGGCTTGTATTACAGCTGGGTTCTTATTCTCATTTCAAACGTCAATTCAGGTATTTACAGCACTCCTATGTTTGTTTGCATACTCTACCTAATTTCTCCCAATAAAATTATTGTAACTTGGATTTGATAGGTCAAAAAATTAAAACACCACCTCCCCTTTCCCCATCACATTACAACATCTCTTAAAGATTCAGTCTGCCTTTTAATTGGTTTGGAAAAGGCTGCCTTTTCTGAGCAAACAGGTTAAATACAACTTGCTCAGAGCAGTAGACTGAGTGGACCAACTCCTGAGCTCTTGGAGCTTAGCAGGTGAGCAATTACAATTAATTTTAATTGATTTAAAAGCTTAAGAAGGTAGACTGTATCTTTTTTTCTTTCAAATGCAGGAGCTAGTGGGGGAGAAGGAAGTGAGTTACCTGTTAAATGGGTTCTCCAGGAACACTGGACTAGAAATGCAAATAAAGGTCTTTTTCAAGCCATGAAATTTGCTATGACTTTAAAGAAGACACTTTTTAACTCTAGAGTTAAGGACAACTTGACCATCTTTCATTGTTGAATACTGGTGTTCACTTAAAGGAGGGGTCAGTAGTTTGTTTTGTTTCTTATTTAAGTATTATCAGTGGGAACCATTTATAAGATTGGGACAAGGGTGAAGGGATCTGGGAAGAAGGGAAAAGGAGAAAATAGTGATAGCCAGGATTTATATAACACTTTGAGTTGTGTAAAGCACTTTATAAATATTCTCTTATTTGATTTTCATACCAATTCTGTAAGATAGATATTTTACAGATAAGGAAACAGAGGGATTAAATGACCTTTTCATGATTACATAGCTAGTAACTACTTAAGGGTGATGTCAATCTAAGTCTTTCAGAGTCCAAGTCCATCTTTTATGCACTATTCCACCTAGAATAGCTGAAATGAAAAGGAAAGATGAATCTTGGTGGGAGAAGTGACCAAAGAAGTTAGTTCTTAGATAACAGAGAATTAGAGAATTTTTGAGTCTAAGAAGAAATTTTAACTACAGGAATTTTACTTGATTTGTTGGAAGAGTTTTATTGCTAGTTTTGGAGAGGAAGATTTGGTTATAAAAGATTAGGGAGAAAAGAAATATGGGTTTTTATCCTTTAGGATGTTAAGTACCCACTTTTAAGAGTATTCAAAATTTTTTGCTTTGTGATTCATAGCTGAAATTCCTGAAACATCAGAGATACGGGCAAGCCATTCTTCTGAGGGCACCACTATACTCAATGACAGCCTGACTTCAAGTCTCCTTCTCACTCATCCCCTGCCCCTCTCCCTTTCAATCCCAACCATTTAGTCTTTTAAAAAATTTTTTTAAAATTTATTTCTTGAACATTTTCTTTATTTTATTTTCTTTTTTAAATGTTAACTTTTTTTTATTATAGCTTTTTACCGACAAAACATATGCATGGGTAATTTTTCATCATTGACCCTTGCAAAAACTTCTGCTTCAACTTTTCCCCTCCTTCCCTCCACCTCCTCCCCTGGATGGCAGGTGGTCCCATATATGTTAAATATGTTAAAGTATACCGACCATTGAAGGAGGTATTCTAAAAACTATGACCTGGCAAGAAAGAAGTACAGCAAATATGAGGGAGAAGGGGAGTGTCTACTGCTGACTTCCTTGATTTGCCTTTTAGAGTTGTTTCTCTGCCAGTGAATAGTTTTCAAAGTATTTTTTTGCAGAAAGTTGAGTCAAGGCAATTATCTTTGTCACTCCATGCATGTAAACAAACAGTAATGGGGATATTTGATATCTCATAACAATCTTGGCTTTGTCAAGCATCAACTTTTTAAAAATTCTGTTTTTCTAGGGTGCTGTCCAGAGAGAGATATAAGTAAAAGGACAAATGGAGTGAATTGAATGATAGTACAGTCTTTATAAGGAAAGAAACAAAAACAACCAGAAATCAGAAGCCAACTTAGTTTTAATTATTTTAATGTTCTTCAGGTTTTTTTTTTTTTTGTGATACTCTCCTTCCTCTACTCCACTAAGTAGAAGTGATCTCTGCCTCTTTAATTTCCATAGGCAGTATGGTCTAGTGGGAGTTAAGAGCTAGATTTGAATTTGGCTCTACTGTTGCTTACTAACTTGTGTGATCTTGATCAACTCACTAAATTTCTCTAGGACTTCATTTTCTCAGCTATAAAAATAAGCCATTAGACTAGATGGCATCCAGGATCCTTTCCAGTTCTGAATGTATGTTCCTATAAATGTCCATCAGTAAATTATCACATGGTTCATTGTATCCTACTTATTTGCATTACTATTATTAAAGTTTTTCCTGTTATTCTGTGTCCCCTGGACCAACACTTCATAATTACTAATTGAAAATTTGTTGAATTGTACTCTATTGGAATTTCACAGCTTTTTCATTTCTTTCCTTTCTTTTTTGTGCTTCTAACTTAGGATCACTGCTCTTGGCTATGTAGATATCTTTAAAAATCACTTTCTAAGTTAATGGGAATTCCATCTAAATTTAGGGCTAGCTTTTCCATTCAGGTTCCAAATTGATTTTGTAGGTAAACTTCTATTACACAAATAACATTGCATGTAAAGATTCTGAATAACAAAGCATTTCCTGGCGGATGGTCTAGTAATTGTGCTTTCTTTATTTGTTAAAGATGGATTCTCTGGAATAATAATACCAGTGCCTGTGCATATCATAGTCACTCTACATTTCTTTCTCTGGTTGCAGTTACTCTCTTTAAAAAAAGCACCCAACTGTTTACTGTTTGGAATGGGGTCCTACCCTCTCTTTGTGTAGATGTAGAGACTGAACCTAGAGAGATTAAGTGATTTGCTTCACATTACATTGTTATTTAGTGGGGGGTGAGCTGTAAAGTTTTTGGGTAAGTAGAATATAAAATATTTATCATTCTTAATTCTAATGCTTCAAAAACTACAATCACTCAGCTCTTAATCTATGAACCATAATCCCAAAATATAAAAATCCAAATAACTTCCTCCCAAAACAAGCCTTAGTAATAGTTAATGTAAATAACTGAGGAAATAAGCACACAGGTGGTTAGTGTTTCTCTTATTATTGTTGATGTTCTATTGATGTGCTTTCCCCCCTATTTTTAACATCACGAACATTTTGTAATGCTTCCAAATCAGGGCAATTAAGCAAAACATATCAGCACCTTGGCCCTCTCTGAAAATATATACCTCATTTTATCCTTGTTGTCTAGCATTTCTTTGCAAATGGATAGAAATCATTAAGTATTCATAAGTCATGACTGGTTACTGCATTTATCAGAGTTCTAAAGCATTTCTGTATTTTTTTTTCTTTTACATTATTATGGTTCTAAAATTGTTCTTTCTTCATTTTGCTTACCTTACTTTTTCTTCAGGTCCCACAAATCTTTTCCAGTTTTTCAGAATTCTTCATGTTTATTGTTTCTTATGATGCTGGAGGATTATTACCCAACTGATAGAACGTAATTTCCTTCCCACTCTTTGCTTTGACTGTTTTTTGTAAATATGAGCTTTCCTCCTTTATCTTTAGTGTACCAGGAGGTAACCCTCCATCTTGGGATATGTACAGTTTAGTGACTTGTTTGTTATAATTTCTAATTCTTTTAGACCAATACACACTTAGACATGAATTCAGTGTACTTAAAATTCTTGCAGCCTCTCCAATGTTCATGATCTTAATCTTTTATTATCTTTGCCAATCTGATGAGAGTGAAGTAAAATCTCAGAGCTTTAATACTAATCTCTCATTAATAATTTGGCACATTTTGGATATTTTTTTAAAAAGCATTAATATGTTTTGAAAATAGGCTGTTCAAATTTTTTGACCATTTATTCATTGGGGAATGGCTCATGTTCTTTAAATTCTTTAAATATCTTGATTATCATAGATTTGCTACACATTTTAGCCTGATTAACTGTTTCTTCCCGTTCTGGCTGAGCTAATTTTACTAATGTGAAAACTTTTCTATGTGATCAAAATTATCAAGTTCTCCCATCAGTCATAACTCTTTTTATTATTATTTTCCATGTTTTTTATGGTTTAGTCAAGAAGGATTTACTCTCAATCCCATGAGTAGAATCTGCATCTTCCTTGTACTGCCTTTCTTATTGTTTCTTTTTTTCATGCTATTCTTATGCTTAGAATATCCTTCCCCTTGTTTTCTTAATAAATTCCTATCCATCCTTTAAAGCCTAATTCTATTTTTATTTCTTACAAAAGGCCTTCTTCCCTTCCATTAAGGACCTCAAAGCAAATAGAAACCTTCTCTTTGAACCTCTTTAATATTTTATTTTCTTAATTTTTAGGGGGCAATGGGGTTGTGACTTGCCAAGGTCACATATTTAATAAGTGTCTGAGGAAGGATTTGAACTCAGATCCTTCAGACTCCAGACCCAGTGCTCTATCCTCTGTACCATCTAGCTTCTCCTTCTTTTGTTTTTAATCATTTGGTATTATAATTAACCTCTGCATATAAGATTTAACTAATAGGCTATAGGTTTTGTGAGGTAAGGAATCAGGTCTTATGTAAACATGGAATATTCCTTCCCATCTACTACCTAGCACTGTGCTCTGCTCCCTGGAGACTCATAATAAACAATTGTTCTCCCTCCTGTGGAGAGCCAGGGCTTGAACTTAAATAAAATCAATTTTGAATTGAATTATAAAACACAGAGATATTCTAATGTTGGTTATAATACATATTAGAAGTGGCTTTAAGATCTTCTGAAACCTTCTTATTATGCTATTAAAATCCAAGATCCTTGCGAATCAAATGCTAATGAAGTTCTAATAGTAAAGGGAAGAGGTTAGGACTAAGTGAGTGGGTCAGTAGAGTTAGTCAACATTCATTCAACTTCTATCAAGTATTAAGCCTTATGCTTAGCATCATGAATACAAGAAAAGGCAAAAGACCTTCTCTACTATCAAAGAGTTCACATTCTACAAGGGGAGACAGCACGGAAACAACTATATACAAACAAATTATGTTTAGGAAAAATTGCCTATGATAAATAGAGGCAAAGCTTGAGAAACAATGGGGATTAGGAAAAGTTTTTTTTTTTTTTAATACAAGGTATAATTTTAGCTGGAGCTTGAAGGAAACAATGGGAAAACAGGAGGAGGTGATAGAGGGAGAAAATTTCAGGTATAAAATTTCAGGCTAGTAAAAATAAATTTAGTCTAGTGAAAATGCCCAAAATTTTATTTGAAGGACAGAAAGGAGTTCAATATCACTAAATCATAGAGTAAGTAGTTAGGAGTAAGGTTATGAAGACTGGAAACATGGGGAGAGGGACAGATTATAAAAGACTTTGAATACCAAACAGAAGATTTTATATTAGATCCTAAAGGTGACAGGGAATCACTGGAGTTTATTGAGTGAATAGGTAATAAATACTTAGGAAGATCATTTTGCTGAATGGGAGATAGAATAAAGCTGAGAGAGACTTGTGGAATTTATTGAATGAATGACTAATAAATACTTAAGAAGATGATTTTGATGAACGGAAGATCAAATGAAGTTGGGAGATACTTGTGGAGTTCATTGAGTAAATGGGAAATAAATACTTAGGAACATTTTGCTGAATGGGAGATGGAATAAAGTTGGGAAAGATTTGTTATGAGAGATGTTATAAAGATAATGGCAATAGATTGGACATGGGAGGAGAAGGTGACGATGAAAATAAGCAAATGAGATCTTTGGTCTTTGGGAGGATGGTGGTACCCTCAAAAGTAAAAAGAATAATTGAAGGGGAAGCAGATCTAATAAGATGTAATCTTGAACTGGGCTTTCTAGGACTTTAAATACATAATAAAAAATATATATGTTGCTGGACTACATTGCCCATTATTATAGAATTGGCCTTTTTTTTTGGGTGGAGCACTGTATTTGGCACTGGTTTTGATTTGGTTTGGTTGTTCATCCCTTATTTTCAGAGAAGATCAATGACATCATGGGTTGACTTGCAGGTGAATTGGACTTAAGTGAGGCAGGTTTTGCCATTGTTGCTAAAGCACAGAAATATAACTATGGCCTTTGCTGCCCTCTAAGATCTTGTAATCAAACCCAAAACATGTTTTCTACAGATGTGCATATACTGTCAGTGGTTTTTTTTTTTTTTAATTAGTTTTGATGATTTCATTAAAAAATAAAGCTTGTTTTAAAATCCAAGATGACTCTCTAGGAGCATAGAGTGAAATCAGAAAGGGAAATCTAGGGGATATAAAAACAAAGATCAATTCAAATCTATTGGGAATGAAAATTAAAAAAAAAACCCCAGGAATAAAGTACTTTTGAAACAAAAAACAAAAAGTGCAAATTAAATACAAATGGAATATGTAAGCTGGAAGGAACTTGAGAGATCATCTAGTCCAACATACTCATTTTACAGATGAGGAAACAGACCCAGAGAGTGGAACTGATCTTGAAAGAATGCAAAGTAAAGGAGTAATGGGACTCATGGTAGCTATTCAGGGAAAGTTTCCTGGCAGACTTTAATTTTGCTATTAATGCTTCTAATTTGGGGAATTGAAATTACAGAATTATAGCCTTTGAAGTTGGAAAGAATTTTAAGGTCCTCTGATTACAGCTTCTTATTTTACACATGAGGAAACTGAGTCTAGAAAACTGGAGTGACACAAAGAGGTCATGGAAATACTAATCTCCCAGTTAAACTACCAAACTTTCACCACACATTGTTAAGACAAATTTAATCTGTATTTTTAAAGTTATGCCTAATTCCAAATGATGTTCAATACTAATAAGCATCATTCAGATAAAATGGTTTGCAAGTTTCTTACTTTAAAAAAGTTATATATGACCATGGTCTTAAGAAAAAAAAATATGAATTTGAATTCCCAACTACCAAAACTGAAGTGTTTTCATTTTGGTTTTTAAAAATAACATGATAAATTTGAACCAAAAAAAAATTCTGATCTTTTACAGTTTATCTTCTTCATCTTTTTTTTCTGATACTAGAAAATTCTAACATTATTTTTTCTGTTACATGTAAATTTTAAAAAAAATTTGAGTTCCTAATTCCTTCTGTTCCTCTCTCTTTTCCCCGACCCTAACTTGAGAAAGTGAGCACATTGATATTGATTATACACATGCAATCAGTTTCATATTAGCCATGCTGGTAAACAAAACAAAACAGAAACAGATATAAATAAACCCGTAAGAAAGATAATGC
Source organism: Sarcophilus harrisii (assembly GCF_902635505.1). Taxonomy (NCBI): domain Eukaryota; kingdom Metazoa; phylum Chordata; class Mammalia; order Dasyuromorphia; family Dasyuridae; genus Sarcophilus; species Sarcophilus harrisii. The sequence goes on from NC_045430.1 coordinate 171,389,606, forward strand.
TAAAAAGTAAGTTTTGATCTGCATCTGACCTTTTTCCCCCTGAGACAATTGGGGGTAAGTGATTTGTCCAGGATCACACAGCTAAGAAGTGTTACGTGTCTGAGACCAGATTTGAACTTAAATCCTCCTGACTCCAGGGCTGGTGCTCTATCTCCTGCACCACCCAGATGCCCCTCTGCATCTGGCATTTTTAATAGCCAGTGTATGTGTTGTAATTTTCTGTCTTCAATTTCTTTTACTTAGAAAAATCTTTCCAAAGTTCTTTGTTTCCTTCATATTTGTCCTTTTGAAAATTGAGTTCAGTTCTATTGAATTAAGTTCCATTGCATTAAAAAATAATAAATACCTGCTAAATGTAAGGCACTCCTTTGTAGCACAAATAACATTCTATTAAACTGATAAACCTAAAATTTATGGTTATTCTCCAATACATAAAAATTGATTCTTAGAGAATTAAAATAGCTTTCTAGATGGTAATAATTGATAATGTATAAAATACATGTCTGTATTTTATATATGTATACATATATGTATATTGCATATATGTATACATACATGTATAATATACATAGATATACACACACACATAGATATCTGGTCTCTTAATCCTGTATCTATTGGGAATGAGCATTACTCTAATTCTTAAAAAAACTAAGCTTCTTTCTTGACTGTAACCAATAGGTCTTATTTCTTGCTTTTGTTCAATACTTGTGGTAGAGTCTCCAAAATTCAACTTTGAAGGAAGTATTAAAGCCTTAAAGCAGGGTGTAACAATTGAGGCTCCGGTCTGGGACATACCAATTGAGATCTGTATGTCTGAGACACACCAATCTTTATAGATAGAAACAACTATGTTTAACACCTAGTTAATAGGAATAATTAATTAAAATCGGAAGTGACCATAGAGTCACTAATTTTTTTAGTGTCATATATATAGCCATATATTTTAATGAGCTCTTGCCTGGCCAGTCAGGTCCTATAACTTCTCCAGCAGAAGCCTTGTATTCTAGAGTCTTACAAGACTTTTAGTTTCATCATGGTGAGGTCTAAGGTGTCTGTATATTCATCTTAGAAGGTAGATTTGAGTTTGCCTTTCATGATAATTTCTTGACCCAGTTGCTAGTAGTTGAATTATGATATTATGGCTCTGGATTACTTTTAGGTATTGAGTTCTAATGTATTTTCTTTATTAAATTTTTATTGATATCTTTTGGAGGAAGATTTCCTACATTTTCCAACCATTTCTCTCCCAAATTCTGATTTTTAGTAAAAAATAATGAAGAAAAAATAGTATAAATCTAATCAATGTATTGGTCATTCATCTCTATAAAGAAGTCAAGTAAAGTGCCTTGTTATATCTCTTTTTTTGAGCCTAAGCTTGGGCGTTATAATTTCAGAGTATTCCATTTTAATAATTCACATTGTGTATATTGTTTTCTTTATTCTGGTTCTTGTCTTCCTATGTTTCTTTGTATTCATCATTTATAATTTTTAAAGTGCTATAATATTCCAAAATACATATTGTGGGATGGGGAGAAGGGAAAGAAAAACAGGGGAAAAATTTCCATGATAATTTTGTTGCATATTTAAAAGAAATAGTAAGTCACACATCTGCTACTTACTAGTAGCAGAATCTGGAATTTGAACCCAGATCTTCTGACTATAAGACATTGTCTCCTAGAATATGAAAGGACCTTGAGAGGCTATCTGGTCCAACTTTCCAATGAATTCTACAGTGCTCTTTATTTCATCTCTGACACATGTCTAACCTTTGCTTGAAAAACTCCAGTGATACAGGTAATTTATACATACATGATTTTATGTCTTCCTTTTTAGAAGCTAGGAGTAATGCATTCACTTTTATTTGTTTTCCCCCCAGTTGGTGGGAATAAATAAATTCTTGTTGACTAACTGAACTGGTTGCCCATTCTATTTTGGGTCAATTAGTTTATTTCTTTTCAAATGGACTTCTACTGATTTCTTTTGTTTTCATATTACCATCATCTCTCAAGATGTCTCTCTTCTCCCATATCCTGAGATTCACCCTTTATGATTAAAAATCCTCCCAAAAAAGAGAAAAAAAAGTTTAGTAGAACTAATCTATACAATGATATCTATGAGCAGTGTTTTACAACCATAGTGCTTCCATTTTTTCATGCTTTAAAAAGAAGGGGAAAAATGCACATTCCAATATGTATTCTAAATGGAGACTATTATAAAAAATCATTAGGCAACTTTAGTTCATATTTTTAGGTGGAAATTTTTTTTAATCAAAGCCTCCACCAACCTTACTAGACAATCTTTGGAATTTGTTCCAAATTGGAAATGAATCTGCATTTCTTCTGAAACTATCTTGCCCACTTGCTTGACATGACCATTCACTTATTAATAGGAAGTTGAAGTTAATATTCTTTTAAGTTTTCTGTTTAAATGACTTGACATCTTATATGTCACCTGGATTGTCCATAATTAGGAGAAAAACATTTCTGACAGCTGCAGTATTTTTTCATACCATCCCTGGAAGGGTGAACCTGTTTGGAGGATTTCACAATAGCACAGATGCAATACTGTTTTAAAGGTTTCAGAGGACATCCTAATTGACAATACTACCCAACTCATTAAAAATAGAAAATAATAGCTATAATTTATAGAGAGAACCCAATATAATATTATTGACTTTTTAAATTTGTTTACATGTAGCAGATGGTTTTATATATTTGTATTCAGTAACAGATGGGGATATGATAGAGAGGGATATTTTGTTGAACTGTTAGGCACATAGTTACTTTTCTGTTGTAACTTTGACTGTAACCAAATAGTTTTTGGATTATAATGTCTGGAATCTGTCTTTCTTTTTTCTTTCTTTCTTTCTTTTTTTTTTTTTTTGAATCTATCTTTCTAAGGTTAATATATATTAACCCATTTCATAAACTCTGAAATTCAGTCAAACAGGTTTCTTTGCTGTTCCTCACACACTATCTCTGGTCAATGGCCTTTTTTTTTTGCACATAAGATTAAAATGGACAGTTTTAAAGTTTAAGATTCATAATAAAGAAAACTAAAACAACTGATAAAGACGTTTATATATGGGTAAATGGGACTCACTGGCACCAGCCAGATACTGATTGTAAATTGTATTCCTCCAAATCTTTCATCTTTTTAATATAATTGGAATTCACTTATATAAAAGTAAGTAATAGGAACCCATTGACCACTACACAGCCATCCTAGATTTGCCTGTTGCTGAGAGAAGACAATTAGCATAATGTGTTCAAGAAACATGGCTATTTGTCCTGTTGATATAATAAGGATACAGATTTTGTGCTTTGTCTAGCAATTATATTGTGGGTTTCTCTGGGACAAGTGGGCTCTGAATCACTAAAGCTCTCTATCTAGGAGATCGCTTGCCATGTCTGGTTTCTCTCAAAGGTCACTTCAAGTGTCATCTCCCATGTGAAATCTTTGCCATCACCCCAACACCGAATAACTTTCAAATTATTTTCGCTGTTAGAATGGAAGTTCCTTGAGGAGGGGAACTATTTTATTTTATTTTTATTTGTGCTCCAAGTAACTAAAGAGACTAGAGTTCCCTAGTGGATAGGAGGCAGACCTCAAAGCCAGAAAGACTTATTTAAGGACTGGTCCAATCCTTATCTAGAACAGTTCCTGACTGGCACATAGTTGGTGTCTAGTAAATACTTGTTGATTAACTAATAACTAAATCATTAATTTATTGTTTTTAAAAATAGTGTTCTAATGGTTGTTTTTTATGTGCTTACTTTATTGTTTTATTTATTTGTATAAAAATGCTTCCTATGGAAATTGGAGATTTGTTGGCACTGCCATCTATGACTGAGTCTGTTTTTATATTTGAGTGAAACAATAACTATTCTTGGGATAGGACTAAAGGAACTATGGGGGGGGGGCAATCTTTTGATCTGCCAGAGATCTAAAGTAGTTTTAAAAATAAATATAATAAGTATAAGGCACTTTATATACTTTAAGGTATTTTATAAATATAATATTATCTTCAGGATTTAGAGCTCAGAAAGAGTAACAGAATTGAAAAAGCCCTTCAAAATCATCTAATCCTATTTTTATCTAGTAAGGAATCATCTCTATTAGATGCTTGACATGTAGACATCCAGTCTGTTTGCAGACCTTCATTGAGGGATAATCAGCTCACTAACACCTGAGGCAACCCATTATACTTTCTGGATAACACCAGGGAGAATAAATGGGGAAAGCCATTCAGGTTGGCCAGAATAAGGAGGGATAGCCTAAGAAATAGATCTGAGTAGATTGTGGGAAGTGGGATTTCTCAGAATTAGACTTCCTTTCTTGATGGATTCCTTTACTTCTAATGGCCTGGCTTCAGGGTGACCTAGACCTCAATTGCTATGTTCTGATATTGTTCTGCTCCAAGGCACTTAAGCCCCTAGTTGTCTGCTCACAAAAATAAAAATGAGTAGATCTAATCATCCAGTTTTATCAGGTCTGGGACCTCCTGAGTTTTATATATACCACAGATTAGAACAGTGCTCTGCACATGATAAATTAATAAAGAGGTGTATAAGTGTTACACATTAACTGTATTTTTATCTTTTATTATTTATTTAATATTTTGTTTTTCCCCAATTGCATGTAAAAGCAATTTTAACATTTTTTCAATATTTTAAAAAGATTTGAGTTGCAATTTCTCTTCCTCCTTTTGTCTCCCCTCATTGAAAAGATAAACAATTTAATATAACTTATACATGTGTACTCACATTGTATATGTGAATATGTCTGTGTGTATTTATAGACAATCAAAATTAAGTGACTTACATAGCTAGTAAGTGTCTGAAGTCGCATTTGAATTTAAGGTTCTCCTAACTCCAAGGCTAGTGCTCACTCTATCTGGGGGCCCAATTATCTGGATGCCCCAACATTGTATATACTTTTAAGGATTTTTTAAAATGTATCAATCCAGTTATCCTGATTCTCCACTCTTTTTTGTTTTTGCCTTTAAAATATTATTTATTATATAGGATAGCTCTTAGAATGCTATTTATTATATAGGATAGCTCTCTAGGAGGGGTTAGAAAAACTATGGTAATGATAGAAAAAGATCAATAAATATTTACTAAACCAGACAAAGCTAATTTAATAAGTACTTCTCAAAGCGAATTATATATTCTTCTTACAGCTGAAGAAGCTAGGAGTATAATGAGTTGGCCACTGTCATATAGATAGGAAATGGCCATATAACTATGTATTGGAGTGGAAATTTGCACCCAGGTCTTTTCACCATTCATTATTGCTTCTTTTCATTAAATGAGAAAGCAAAACCATGTTTTGGTTCTAAGAGGCCTATGTCCAAAGAATTAGAATCTACATCTCCTCACTCTTGGGTTGTTTTTTTTTTTTTTTTTTTTTTTTTTTTTCTACTATATCTGGTTTGCTCCTCAGTAATTTAAGTGATATTTCAAGTAGGCCTTCCTTTAACCCGTGTAGTTAGGGGATTGAGGAGACCCATCCATGGTGGGGACAACAGTAGGACTGAGATCATGGCTAATTTTCTGTCTTAACATTCAGATAATATGTCACCATAATTTTCTCCCATGAGCCTCATTTAATTACTACCTATGATGGTTTTAAAAAAAAGGAATGGACATTATGTTTTTGTTTTGCTGTTCATGGGCTTCTGGGTTTATCTAATTTCTCTAATTATCAATCTCTGTAATATGCATAGACTCTTTAAGACTATTAAAATTCATCGAGGTTTTTTTTTTTTTTTTTTTTTTTTGGCTGAGGCAGTTGGGGTTAAGTGACTTGCCCAGGATCACACATCCAGGAAGTGTTTAATGTTGGAGATCAAATTTGAATTCAGGTCTTCCTGACTTCAGGGCTGGTGCTCTATCCACTACAACAACTAACTGCCTCTCATCAGGAGATTTAAGTAGTTTGCCAACTCTCAGAAATTCAGTCTCTTATCTCCCTTTCCCTTTTCCTCTCTCTCCCTCTCCTTCTCCTTTTCTTTTTCTCTCCCTCTTCCTCTCTTCTTCCCTTCCCTTCCTCCTTCTCCCTCCCTCCCCTTCTCCTTCTTCCTCTCTCCCTCCCTATCTCCCGCCTTCTCTCTCTCTCTCTCTCTCTGTCTCTGTTTCTCTCTCTCTCTCTCCTCCCCCCTTCTTTCTCTTTCTCTCTTCTTCTCCATCTCTCTTCCTCTCTTTCTCTCTCCCCCCCCAATCTCTCTCTCTCCTTCTTACTCAATGTGGGTCCATGCCATTTCGTAGAGTAGAAATTTCATGTACTACAAGGTAGCCCAACAAAGACTTCTTTTTCTTTTCTTTTTATTCAAACTTCAAAGTTTTTGACAAGAAAGTGATTTAGTTTGGAAATTCTGAAATCAAGTAGTAAATACCAGCTGTGCTGGTTTTCCATGATGCAGACAGAATAGGTCTAGGTTAAACTTCCCCTAGCTAATCTGATTCATGATTTCCTAGTTCTTCATCACTATTTTCCTTTCCTTTTCCCTTGTCCCTTTAATAAAATTCATGTTTGTGAATATTGCTTTTAGATTTTGCTTTTGTCCACATATGGACTTGCTTTATCTTCCACAATTCTTACTTTTTGAGAATCTAGTCTAATAACATGAAATTAACATCCTGAAATGCTGGGGAGGCTATAGAGCTTTCTGTCATTAGAGATTTTAAATAAAGAGATGGATGATTATCTATCTTTGGAATAGTTCAGGTACAGGACATCTCAGATGCAAAGATAATAATAATATACCTGAGTTGCTTTCCAGTCCTATAAGTACCGGTCAACCTGTTGCCTATAGGTTCATACTGTTTACTCCAAGAGGTATGTTATATTAAACTTTAATCAATGCTTTATACATGTAAGCATATAATCTGCTCCTCAATAAGAGCTGAATTGAATACCACATTGCTTTTCCCCTCTAATTCTTGGAATTCTTTGTTTCCTTTGAAAATCTGTTTTGAAAAGACACCTATGTGGAAACTTTTCTTATCTTCACAGGGGTTAGTATCTTCCCTTCTATCTCTGCAATTAACTCGCATTTGTATATGCTTATTTATGTAAACGAGTGTCTTAATAGAATGCAAACTTCTTGAAAGCAAAGATGATTTTATCTTTGCCCTTGAATTTCTAAGGTCTAGCACAGTGACTGACTCTAGTAAATGCTTAATAAATACTTATTGACAAATTGATTGAATGATAAGGTGCCCACTGTCCCAGCTGCTCTATTCATTGTGCCATCTAGATGACTAGCCACCTAATTTAGGTAGTATCATAAGTCTAATTATACTGGCATTGCCCAATTTTCCATAATTAGCATCTCTCCAATTAATTAGGTGTGTCAATTTTCGTAGTTTTATGTAACTGTATCCATATAAATCCTGTGTGTGTGTCTTTATTTTACACATTTTGTGGTTATTTTGAATGAGATTTCTATTTCTATTTCTTTCCATTGTATTTTCTTGGAAGTATATAGAAAAGTTGATTTATTTGACTCTATTTTATATCCTGTATCAACTTTATTAAGTTATGGAATTGTTTAATTATTTGTTATTTAAATCTTTAGTGTTCTCTAAGTAAGCTAATTTCTCTGCATAGTTTGATAATTTCATTTCCTTTGTATTTACTCTATTACTTTTTCTTGGTTTGTCATGGTTTCCTTGGATTTTTTCAAATCCCAGGTAAAATCCCACCTTCTATTGAAAGACTTTTTAAATCCTTAATTCGAATACCTTTCCTCTACTGATTCTTTCCAATTTAACCTGTACTAAGTTGTTTGTGTATATTTCTTTGCACAAAGTCTCCCCATTTGCTAGTAAGTTTCTTGAGGATAAGAACTGTCTTCTGACTTTCTTTATATTCCTAGAACTTAGTACAGTGTCTGGCACATAGTAGATGCTTAATAAATGTTTATTAATTGACTAACAGTAAAAGTTCATCAATAAGAGTGGGTTGACAGACATGCTTGTTTTAACCAGTTCTTGTTGAAACGACACACATACACACATACACACACATGAACATATATATGTACATATATATATATATATATAAAACTGACTTCTGCTTTTATATATATATAGTATTTTTTCAAAAGCCTTTTCTGGCGCTACTGATATAATCATGTGAGTAATTCTTTTTATTGGTATATTCTATTATATTGTTTTCCTAATATTGAGCTAACTTTATATTTCTGGTACAAATCCAACTTGATTATAGTATATAATTAAAAAAATAGGTTCTGTAGCCTCTTTGCTGATATCAAAATTGTAGTGTTTATATATTCGTTAGAAATATTGGTCAATAGTTTCTTTCTCTGCTTTGTTTCTCCTTGCTTTAGCTAATAAGACCATATTTGACTATAGAAAGAATTTATTATAATTCTTTCTTTTTACATTTTTGTAAACAATATTCAAAATATCATTTTAATTATTCTTTGAATTTTTAGATAATATTGCCTTGCAAATCCATCTTGTCCTTTTTACCTTCCCATTTTAGGAGATCTTTGGTGATAACTGAATATTAATAGAAAGGAATATACTATTTTTTCATCTGTGTATAGAATTTTTGTTTTAATTTATTTTTTGAACTAAATACAAAATGAGAAAAAAGACAGATAAAGAAAATAAAAAACCAAACTAAACAAAGCATTGTCATGTGCCCAGCAGAACATCAAGGAAAATTCAAAATATATAACAATAACTTTCCATTTCAAGAAAGCATATGTAATAATAGAAAAAATTATATTTATGAGTGTCCATTTTTTCTTTATCTCCTTGTAGGTTATTCTTTTGTTCTCTGGTGCATATTTTTTATTTTATTTTCCCTCCTCCTTTCATCCTCCCCACCTTCTCCAAGCAGGCTACAGTTAAGCACAGGTATATTTATATATAAATGCATACATATATTGACACCCATCCAAACTCCCATACATACACACACACACACATATATATATGCACAAATACATAGACCTACATGCATACATGCCCACATATATTCACACACACATACATATGTATGCACACATATATGACATATATATACACACATATACTTATTTACCCATATGTAAACGTTTGACTTTGTCTAAGATCATGATTACTAGCCCAACTTTTTTTTTTCTAATAAATTCTACTCCTGATTGTAGTGTTTCTGTGTATCTATTTCCTATACCTATATATTAACATAAGCACCCCTAATCCTGGGGTGGGGATTCAGGGCCTCTCCCTTCACCTCAGCTCTCTCCTCTGACTTGGAACCCCAAACCAAAAGCTCCCCCCATCTGCAAGTGCCCACAGCTAGCAGCGACCCTGCCCCACTGCTTCTGCACTCACCCGGTGTGCTGGTTCCTTCTCACTGGTATTCCCAATCAGTGGAGGGCTTCCTTTGGCCTTCCCAGACTCAGACCCCAGAATTCACAAACATTCCAGGAAATGAAAGTTTCTGTGGTTCCTGCTGAGGCTCCAACCACTCCCAGATAGCCCTGGGGCTCTCCATTTGATGTTTCTTCAGAACTAGCCCAGAGGTATGGGATTAATTCCCCAGCCTGGGAGCTTTATTCAAATCTTCTTGGGTTGACCAGAAGGAATTTATCCTGTTCTGCTCCAAATCTTTTCACCAGTTTATGTTCACCATGAGATGCAAATTTGTTTTCTTTGTGGAGAAAATCTGGAGAGCTTGAGATTTTTTGACCTACTCTGCCATTTTCCTGTAATGCCTGAGAAACTGAGCAAGATAGAAATTAGAGAGTATTTAATAATTTATTAAATGGAGAGATACACTGGGACCAATGAATCTATGTTTGGTCCCAGGGCTGAATGAGACTATTGTCTCCAAGAATCCAGTAAACAATCAGAGTCTCAATGCCATATATACATGTGGCTCAGATGCAGAGGGTAGACTGAGTCAGGGGCGGAGTCAGGGTACTGAGAGCCGGAATGGGACTCTCACAGGGTGGGGTGAGCCACTGGAGATAGGATGACATAATCAGGGGGGAGGCCCTGGACTTGGGGAAAGGCCTCTTGATAAGACAGTATCTGATATTCTGATAGCTTGGGATGGGGAGAGGAATTCTGATATTCTAAAACATACAATATTTTATCCTTATCAAGTATTCTGATAAAGAGGGAGGGGAGGTTTTGCAGAACTGAGAAGCAGGGAAACTGAGGCAGGACTGAGTCAGGATAATTAGGGAAACTGAATCAGGAGAATAAAGAGAACTGTGGCATACCATTCCCCAAATCCTCCTGTCTACATGGAACCTTTAAAAAAACTGACCAGGTTATATAGTATAGGAGCATAATAAATGCAGAAAAGAAGAAAATATTTAACATCCTTTCCTGACCACAACATAAAAATTGTAATCAATTAAGAAGCTTTGAGAGATTCAAACTTAAATGGGGACAAACTAAATAAATCAATACAGAGGAACTGTTGAATCAAAGATTAAATCAAAGGGAAAATAGCTAAAATGACAGCAATGAGATGGCATAACTAATAAAGGAATTGAGATGCAATTAAGCAATACTTAAGAGGAAAATGTATTTTTTCTACAAACTTTCTTTAATATACTGTGATAACATGTGAAATTATTTATTTTTTTCTTTTCTCTTTTATTAAAGCTTTTTTATTTTCAAAATATATGCAAAGAAAAATTTCAGCATTTACCCTTGCAAAACCTTTGTCCCAATTTTTTCCCCCTCCCTTCACCCTGTCCTCTTTCACGAAAGGCAAGTAATCCATTACATGTTAAACTTGCACTTCTTCTATACATATTTCCACAATTTTCATGCTGCACAAGAAAAATTAAATCAAAGAGGAAAAAATTGAGAAAGAAAGCAAAAGCAAGCAAACCACAATAAAAAAGTGAAAATACTATGTTGTGGTCCATACTCAGTCCCCACAGTCCTCTCTTTGGATGCAGATGGCTCTCTTCATCACAAGACCATTGGAACTGGCCTGAATCACCTCACAGTTGAAAAGAGCCATGTCCATCAGAACTGATTACCAATTCTTGTTGCTGTGTATAGTATTCTCCTGGTTCTACTCACTTAACTTAGCATCAGTTCATGTAAGTCACTCTAGGGTTCTCTGAAATCATCCTGTTGATAGTTTCTTATAGAGCAATAATATTCCATAACATTCATATACTACAACTTATTCAGCCATTCTCCAACTGATGGGCATCCACTCAATTTCCAATTTCTTGTCAATACAAAAAGGCATGCTACAAACCATATATAAAAATTCTTTAAAAAACCATAGAACACTATATAATGTTAGCTACTGTTATTATCATTAACAAGAGAGAGAAATAAGTAAAGTGGACATGTAATTTAAAAAGGTAAAAAAAAATAATCGAAAATCTACATCTAAATACAAAAATGGAAATTCTAAAAAATTGAAGATAAGATTAACAAAATCAAAAGCAAAAAAAACCCCATGGAAATAATAAATATAATTAGGAACTGTTTTTGAAAAGCTGATAAAATGATAATCTAGTAGCTAATCTGATTTTAAAAAGGAAAGAGGGAAATCCAAATCACCAACACTAAAATTGAGAAAGGAGAATTCACAAGAGAAAAGGAAATAATGAAATTATTAGAAACTCTTTTGTCCAGTTGTGTTAGCAAAATTGATAAACAAATGTATGAAGATTTTCCTAGCTACTTTCTCAAAGTTCTTTCCTGGATGTCATAAGGCCTGATCTATAACAACAGGAGTAGGGAAGAAAGAACATTTGGGGAAATGAGCTTGAATGGTATTGGATATGCACTCTCAATTTTCTGAATGTATGAGAACAATGTTCTTTACTTAGAATTTCCATATTACAGTTGGACACAAATATAGGAAATCTTAAAGATTTACATCTTGTTTAATTGATTTACTTGATTTGATAGTGAAAAGCTGCAAGTCAAGATCTATGAAAGGGTGTGGGATATTGGGAAGCTTTTTTTTTCCCCCTCCAGGAAGTTGTATCAGGGATAGAGTACAGATAAAAGAGGCAAAGAAGTAATAAAGAAATATTGGTTGCTTGTTTTCATTGATGTCATTTTGCTTGTTTGAAATATTTGGTTTTATGTTGAATACTAAAAACAACAAAAATAAACTATATTAAAAAAACAACATGTATTCTCCTCCCGAATACCTATTCAGAAATTCCTATACTATGAACTTTTGAAACCAGACATTTCCAGTTTCCTAGTTGCTTAGCATTTTTCTTCTTATAATTTAGTAGGTAGGGACCAATTAGATTCATTTGAGGAGGTTTCACTCCTGACTTTATTCTATATGAACTACCCTGACCTTAAAGTTGCATTGAATCTGAGAGAGCCATCCCTGCTTAGCATTATGGCAAATCCTGATATCAATCACCATGGACTCATTCACTCCATAATGACATTCACAGTCATTATGATATCCATAACGACTGTGAATTTCTGGTAACATCCCAGGTTATATACTTTCTCTGTTCCTTCTTTTTTGAGTTGACTGATTCTCCCAGATCTGGATCCAGTGGCCAAGAGTCTGCAGACTATTCAAGTTTGAAGGGTTTGGCTGTTACCTAAGCGTGAGACTATTCTACCATCTTTTTCTTGTTACTTTTTTCTCTCTCACTCCATGCTCCTTGGGATAGTTTTAGTTAAGCCATATTGCTTTTCCTTGGATGCAACAAATTAAAAGTCTTATTTTTTTTTTTCTTTTAGTCATTGACTGATCCTTCTGATTCTTTTTCAAAGTCCAAGTTATCTGAGCAAGACAATACACAATGATCAAACTATCAATAAGCACTTATTAAGTACTTACTCATCAAATGAGATCATATTTGTAAAATGTAGTAATTGGCACACAGTAGGTGCTTAACTTATTCCCTTTTCCTTCTGCTAGTAAGAAGACTGCAATAGTCCAGACCAGAAGTCTGGTAAGTTTTTGATGTGATTAAAGACAGGGGAATGAATTTGAGAGAATTGAGGAGGTAAAATTGGGAAGACCTGGCAATTGATTGAATGGGAAGAATATAAGTGAGAGGGGAGAGTTGATGCTGAGTGACTAGAAGGATGATATTGTCCATACTAAAAATAAGGCAGGAGGGAGAGGTGGTATTCAGTGAGAAAAATGATTCGTTTTGTTTTGGATATCTTGATTTTTATAACCTCATGGGACATCTTGGGAAAAATATCTAACAGAGAGTTGGAGATGTGGGACTAAATCACCAAAAAGTGTTGAAAGCCAGATATGTAGATATGGGAATCATCTGCATGAGAATGCTAGTTGTAACCACTGGAACTGATGAGATCATCAATAGACAGTACAGAAAGTGTAGGAGCTGTTCAGGACAGAACAAGAAGGTATACTCCTGCTATGCTATTACCATATTAGTTTTCATACATAAAATCAGTACTGACACAACTCTAAATAGATTAGAAAAGAATCATTTAAAATGCATAGGATAGAATCTTCTACCTCTTATATTAGTATCAAGTGTTTTATTCTGAGACTCTGGGATTCTTAGACAATACATATTTATTGAATTGAAATACCTTAAATGATTAAAAGTTGCTTCCAAATTATTTTATGTTTTAAAGTTTTTACTTTTTCCCTCCATCAGAAGACACAAATCTTTGGAAGGTCGTACCTGTCTGGAGGTGTTAATAAAGGGTGTTAATAAAGGCAGTTGACTATAAACTGTAGAAATCAACTGCAGACTTCTAACCATAGGCTCAATTTGATTATGTCCTCTGGAGCTATTTTTACAGTGACTCATTAGACTTCTGTTTGAATTTTTCATGGAAATACCCCATCTCCTAGGTGAAGAAGGCCTGTTCACCCCCTCTTCTGTCAGGGCAAGGAATTACATTTCTCCTGAGAACAATAATGGGATAATTATTATCTTTATTTTTATAATCCCTGGTGGGTGTTTCCAAGTCTCTCCATTCCTTCTATTCTCATTCTCCTGTCTTATGGATATGGTTCAGCAGGAATCATATCCAGTCTCTGGAGTGGAAATCATTAGGTGTGTTTCTGGCTGTGATCTGTCACTCTTTACTCCATCAGGAAAGATCTCACCACTCATGTAGCTTCCAGCTCCATTAGGTGCCTCTATTTGCATGGCATTAAAAAGCTGAGAGCTATGGCTGAATGTAATAAACCAGTTCACTTCAGCTTTATTATGCTGTCCATCCATCTTCTCCAGGGCAGTCATCAAGAACCAGGGATGCTGAATTTGTTAACTTTTTAAAAATCTTCCTGGGAAGTTTTCTCTTGAACCTACTGAACTAATTGTTTTGTATGTTTGGGATTTTACTCCCTGCCTCATAGAGAGGTCTCCCCATATAGAATTAGCTAGTCATAAAACAAGCATTTTAAAAATGTTTATTCAGTACTAAAATGCTGGAACACAAAGAAAGATAGAAGACAATGCTTAAGAAGCTCACACTAATGGGGGAAAGAACTTACAAACAACCATGTAGAAACAACATATCTATACATCCATCTATTCATCTATCTATCAGCTATCTATCTAATAAATGAAAGATAATCAATAGAGGCATTGGAATTAAGGGGAATCAGGAAAAGGCAGGGAGATCAACTGAATTTTGGGTGTACTTTTATTGCTTTTTAGGGAAAATTGATCTTTACTGTGGGAAAATGATGGGGATAGTGTGGGTCTGATTCTATCATAGCAAGACAATTGAGGACTGAATTTCGTTGAAGCAGACAAGGGCAAAATTTAGAAATTTTTGCTTCTGGGGAAAGCAGTAGAAAGCGTACTTTCAGTTGAGGCATGGCAGGACAATATCCTATGGCAAGAGCCAGACCCCAGAACTCTAGTGCAAGGTTGCTGGTAGAGAGCCTGGGGAATTAGAGGGGAGTAAAGAAGTCACCATCCTATCAATTCTGAGCTCCAGCCTCTGTTCCCCTTTGGTATATTGAGAGGAAACAGCACAGGGTCTGGCACAATGTAAGAACTTAATAAATGCTTACTGACCTAACTTGACAAAAAGAACATTCAGAATGATTACTGAATAAATTTTTAAAACCTCTTCATTTGGTAAAAATTACACTATCTTGAGAGGAGAAAATCCTTCTGATAGGAATTACAAAACCATGGACCTATATATTAGCAACCTAATCTTATCTAAAAATTTCATTTTTCCATTGGAAACTAACACCATTTCAATAGTCTTCTTTTAAGAAACCTTTACAAACATTAACTACTGGAAGACAGAGATCTAATTCTTTTTTCCTGGACTCAAGGCATTTCAATTTATCATAATAATTCAGACTAAGCAATATTACTATAATTTAAAGTTATTGACTTTTTGACCAGCAGAAGAGTAACTTTATTTAAATTTATGAACCAATAGACAAAAGAGAAGCATGTATTATACCCTACATTGTTAAACTAGGCCAGAGACAATCCCTTTAACAAGAAACTTGAAGCTGTAAAATTATTTTTTAATGTTTAGCACAAGAGAGTACATTGCTATAAGATTTAAGGGAATAAAGTTTCCCAAAGTCATTAAATCTCTTTCAGTAGAATATTTGGCTATTGTAAGAGGATTTCAATGTCTTGTAACTTATTTCACCTCTTAGCGAAGGTGAGAGAATTTTAGAAAAGATTATTTTTGGTTTGCTTCCTGTTTCTCTAGGGACAACCAAAAATGTCAATTCTCTAAGGACTTGGACTCAGTAAATTGGGAGAATTTAATGCCTCTGCTGGCTCTAGGGGGTAATAAAATTTTTTGGTAGAAAGTTTTCAAACTTTCTTAGGAATTAAGTACTTTTACTACCCTCACTGATAAAATTACAAAGAATGCATAAAATAGCACTGGGCTGAATTTTTTAAGGAAACTAGGGATTACAAGAGACCAAGAGACGGAGGTGAATTAAGAGAGACAAAGACAGTTAAATTCTGATTTTCATTTTAGGAAAGATTTATTAAAATCTTACTAAAGACCAGGGAGGCAGCTGAGTGGTGCAGTGGATAGGACACTAAGCTTGGAATCAGCTAGCCCTCTCTTCATGAGTTTGAATCCAGCCTTAGATACTTACTATAACTGTGTGACCCGGATAAATCCCTTTAGCCTGTTCGTCTCAGTTTCCTTATCCACGACAAATCATTTTGGTATCTTTGCCAAGAAAATCCCAAAATGGTATCACAGAGAAACTGTTAAGCACTGTGCTAACAATTTTGCTCTGGGAAGTAGTAGGTGTAGTGAAGAGGGAATATGCATAATGGTTCTGATGGGATGGGTGAAGCACTGAGCATTAAAGGTATTCTTGTTCCCTGGAACTATAGAAATATTGCAGCAAGGAGAGATTAAAGGTAAAGGAGCCAGACTACATATACTTTCAGAGACATAAGGGAACCACTCTGTGATTTGTATTAATTTGGTCCATTTTTCAAAGGTTAATTCTTGGGCTACTATGAAGGCTTTATTTATATTATGTATATGCTCCCTGAACATCTTCTTTGCCTTCTGTAAAATAGTTCAAAGTAAAGAGAACTGGGAATAGGAAGAGCTGGATTCAGATTTCACTTTTGTCATTTACTTCCTCTTATGAGGCTAAGTATTTAAGTTCTCAATTTCCTTATCTGAAAATTAAAAAAAAATAAAGTATTGTAGATTTAGAGCTTGAAGGCCACTTAGTCTGACTCTTTAAGTGAGATTTGAATGATCTCTAAATTCCCTTCCAAACTAAATTTATCATCTTATGAAATAAAGGCTGTTTTCTACCTGATATGTATTTGTATATGTACATGTAAGTGCTTTTATGGAAAATAGAAACCCTGTTATCTACTTTTATGAGAGCTATATATAAAAGCTATATTTCGAGATTTCTTAGACTCAATTCTGGATGGGAACAATTAACCAAAGGGAATAAAATACTTAGGTGATAAAGTGAACAGTGTCCTGGACTTTAAAGCAAGAAGATCCAAATTCCAATACTACATTACACATTTGGCTAGTTGTGTGATTCTGGGTAAGACCTATGGGTTCTTCAAAGTCTTAATTTTTTCATTTATAAAATGTGGATAAGAATAACATGTACTTCAGTTGTTGTTGGGAAGATAAAGTGAGATAATATAAATAAAATTCTTTGCAAATCTTAAAACACTCTATAAATGCTAATTATTTTGATGATCCACATGAGCAGAAAGCCTTGGGCCACAGATTGCATCTTAGTGACTTGTCAGGAATACATTATATTTTTCCTTCTTTTCCCCATTTATCTTTAAATGGCTATTATTATTATTTTTTCTTTTCTTTTGTGTTTTGTAGTTGAGTGTGAAATCTGCAAGTGTTAAGGTAGGCCAGAAACAGCCCACAAACCTAGATAGACTTTTGTTTATTTAAACTAACCTTTGTTAAACTTTTTTTTGTGGAAGGGATAGAAATATATATATATATATATATATATATATATATATATATATATATATATATATTTAGAGAGCTACTCAAAAGGAAACTTTGAAGACTTCATGCTTAGAAACCTGAGGCACTGCAAGAGACAATTAAAGAAATAACCAATTATTAGAGCTTTCACATGTTTTCAGGGCCATATGTAGAAGCTGGGAAATAGACCAAATGCTGAAACACACTCACTCTTCTCTGCCTTTTAATTTTGGGGGAGATTAATTATAAAAGAGGTTGAAACGGAGAGTATAAGGAATATGATCATGGTAGTTTTCAAATTATCCTTTTGAGTTCATTTTTCCAATGGAAACAAGCACTTGAATACTGATGGGCTGCCCTACCCATTAAAAAGCAATTTCTATTGTCTTAACTAGGTGCCAATGAGCATTTGCACACTGTTTACTGGAGAAGTACTTTTCTTACTTCAGCCAATGAATAGGTCTTGTAAACCTGTCTAGTTGTTTAAAGAGTTCTCCTAATAAATCCCTTTTCTTTTCTTTTTCAATAGTATTTTATTTTTCTAAATACATGCAAAGATAGTTACCTGCATTCGTCTTAGCAAAACCTTGTATTCCAAATTTTTCTCCCTCCTTCACCATGCCCCCTAAGATAGCAAGCAATCCAATATAGGTCGAGCATGTATAATTCTTTTAAACATATTTCCAAATGCATCATGCTGTGCAATAAAAATCAAATCAAAAGGGAAAAAACTATAAGAAAGAAAAAAAAACCAAGCAAAAAATCATGACAAAAAATGTGAACATACTATGTTTTAATCCATATTCAGTCTTCCTGATTCTTTGGAGATGGATGGCTCTTTCCATCAGAAGTTTATTGGAATTGTTTTGAATCACCACATTATTCAGAAGAGTCAAGTCCATCACCATTGATCATCACATAAGCTTGTTGTTATTGTGTAAAATATTTTCTTGGTTCTGCTTATTTTACTTAGCATTTGTTCATGTAAATCTTTGTAGACTTTTCTAAAATCAACCTGCTCATCATTTCTCACATCACATTCATATACCATAACTTCTTCAGTCATTCCCCAATTATGGGCATCCACTCAATTTCTTGTCACCTTAGACAATGTAAAAAGTGTGAAGTGATACCTCAAAGTTGTATTAATTTGCATTTCTCTAATCAATAACAGTTTGGAGCATTTTTTCACATAACTAGAAATGGTAATTTCTTTGAAAATTGGCTGTTCATATCCTTTAATTATTTATCAGCTGGGAAATGGCATGTATTCTTATAAATGACTCAGTTCTCTATATATTTTAGAAATGGATCTTTATCAGAAACATGGATTGTAAAAACATTTCCCTCCAGCTTTCTGGTGCCCTTCTAATTTCAGCTGCATTGTTAGTCCCTTTTCTTAAGGGCTCATTTAGTGTCCAGCAATTTGTCAGGCAACTTGTGGAATAAAGGATTTTACATTGTAGTTTAAAACATAGGACAAAGTCCCCATATATAGCTGAAAATAAAAATCAATCCTTTACTGGGTAAGGATTTGTTTCTTCCATCTTTTAGTATCTAAGAGAGATCCTGTTCTTAAGTTTGAGGGGCTGACTAGAAAAGCATTTATTTATTGATACTAAAATATAGTTAATAGTGTTTTCTTTTTTTCTTTTTACAATTTAATAGTATTTTATTTTTCCAAATATATGCAAAGATAGTCTTCAACATTCACCTTTGCAAAATCTTATGTTCCAGATTTTTCACCCTCTCTCTTCCCCTCCTCAAGACAACAAGCAATTCAATATAGGTTAAACGTACAATTTTTTCTATGATTTTTTTTTGATATTATGTGAAACAACTTGCAAAAAATATTTCTTAATTAAGGAGCTGAATATCACAGCATAGTATTAACATCATACCAACTCACCATTTCTAGTAGTTGGCATTTACTTTTTTGTTCTTTTGCCTTTTAGGTTTTGTCCAAGATATCAGATAACCCAAAGGGAATTTGGTGGTGATTCTGCAATGGGAATACAAAATATCATCCAGATTTTTATTGGGAGTTATGTGATCTGCAGCAGAACATACTACTTAGTGATTACCATCCTTTTGCTTCCTTACTATCCGGTATTGACTTTCCAAGCACCTGCTGTCATCCCAAATCTTCCCTTTATTATGGGTTGGAATGCTCCCACTGAAATCTGTACTGAGAAATTTAAGTTGCCACTAGATCTGAGCCTCTTTTCCTTTGTTGGAAGCACTCTAAAGAAAGCTACAAATCAGAATATTTCTATGTTTTACACGGACAGGCTAGGTTACTATCCTTATATAAATGAAAAAACAGGTAAAATTTATAATGGGGGGATCCCTCAATTAGTTTCTTTAGAAAAGCATTTAGTCAAAGCAAAGCAAGACATTTCCTACTATATTCCAGAAGATAAATTTGGTTTGGCGGTTATTGACTGGGAAGAGTGGAGGCCTAATTGGGTAAGAAACTGGAAACCCAAAAATATTTACCAGGAACAGTCTATTGAGCTGGCTTATCAACAAAATAGCAAATTAAGTCGCACTGAGACCTGGAAAGTTGCCAAAAAAGATTTTGAAAGGGCAGCAAAGACTTTTATGGAAGAAACTTTAAAATTGGGGAAATCCCTGCGGCCAAATCACTTATGGGGCTATTACCTTTTTCCTGATTGTCATAATTATAATTACAAAAACCCCAAATACAATGGAAGTTGCTATGATATTGAAATAAAAAGAAACAATGAGCTCAATTGGTTGTGGAAAGAGAGCACTGCACTTTTTCCATCTATCTATTTATCCACGAAGCTAAAGTATACTCAGAAGACTCATTTATTTGTACGCAGTCGTATTAAGGAAGCCATTCGAGTTTCTGAAGTAATTAGTTTCAAGAAACCTCTTCCAATTTTTGTATATTTACGTCCAGTTTTTACCGATGCCCCATCTCAATATGTTTCTGAGGTGAGTAAGCCATAGTAAGATCTGCCAGAATGGTGATGGTGGGTGTTTAAAATCCTATTTTAGAAGACAATTAAACTTGACATTTTAAATGATACTTAGAAAAAGAGTTTTGGAGTTTTTGGACTTTGAGGAAATGTATAGGTTTTTTGGTGACATTTTTTGGTGAGGAGGGAAAATTACATGTTTTAAAAGTTTTGTTTATTTTTTGTTTCTATCATTAGAGATCTTTGTAACTTTGTTAAATAAATAATTATGGAAAAATATACCAACATATATGTATGTATGAATATACAAATCAGCCCTCCAATGAATAGAAGTAATTGTACAGTAAAATATATGAAATTTGAATTTGTAAAAGCTCACTTTTTTTTTTTGCAAAAACAAATAAATGATAAATTATTTATGGGAATAGTCATCAATAGTGTTTATAGCAAAATCACAGTTGCTCATGACAATCCTGTGATCTTTTGATGGAGGTGGTAGAAAATACTGCATTTATTTAACAAGCATTTTATTAATTATCTACTAAGGGCAAAGCATGCTTCAAGGTGCTGTTGATTAAGAGAAAGAATGATGACAGAACCTGATTTTAAATCCTGACTTTTCTCTTTTACTACATACATGATCAGGGCTAAGTCACAAATCATTCTGAGTCATATTTCTTAATTTGTAAAATTAAGATGTTGGATTAAAAGGTCAGAAAAGTCATATTCAGATCTAAATCTAGGATCCTATGGTCTAATGAAAAACAATTACTGTCCTCAAGAAACTTATATTCTATTGTTGGATTCAACAGATAATACAAGAGTATTAACTATAATTATGATATAAATCTATTTAGGTCTTCTTGTTGTTCTTTGTAAAATGTTTTGCTTTGCCTTTACTCAAATTCTCTCTATATAAATGTTTTTAGGCTGATCTTGTAAATACCATTGGAGAATCTGTTGCCCTGGGTGTCTCTGGAATAGTAATGTGGGGGAGCCTCAATTTTACACAAAGCATAGTAAGTTGAATTGGTGAGAAATATTCTCAAGAATTGTTAATCATTATAGTAAATTCTTTAAATACATGTTAAATTCTTTTCTTTTATGTCAGAGATTTTTATTTTTTTATTTTTATTTTATTTTATTTTTTATTTAATAGCCTTTTATTTACAGGATATATACATGGGTAACTTTACAGCATTAACAATTGCCAAACCTCTTGTTCCAATTTTTCACCTCTTACCCCCCCACCCCCTCCCCTAGATGGCAGGATGACCAGTAGATGTTAAATATATTAAAATATAAATTAGATACACAATAAGTATACCTGACCAAAACGTTATTTTGCTGTACAAAAAGAATCAGACTCTGAAATATTGTACAATTAGCTTGTGAAGGAAATCAAAAATGCACGTGTGCATAAATATAGGGATTGGGAATTCAATGTAATGGTTTTTAGTCATCTCCCAGAGTTCTTTTTCTGGGCATAGCTAGTTCAGTTCATTACTGCTCCATTAGAAATGATTTGGTTGATCTCGTTGCTGAGGATGGCCTGATCCATCAGAACTGGTCATCATCTAGTATTGTTGTTGAAGTATATAATGATCTCCTGGTCCTGCTCATTTCACTCAGCATCAGTTCGTGTAAGTCTCTCCAGGCCTTTCTGAAATCATCCTGTTGGTCATTTCTTACAGAACAGTAATATTCCATAATTTTCATATACCAATTTATTCAACCATTCTCCAACTGATGGACATCCATTCAGTTTCCAGTTTTTAGCCACTACAAAAAGGGCTGCCACAAACATTCATGCACATACAGGTCCCTTTCCCTTCTTTATAATCTCTTTGGGATATAATCCCAGTAGTAACACTGCTGGATCAAAGGGTATGCACAGTTTGATAACTTTTTGAGCATAGTTCCAAACTACTCTCCAAAATGGTTGGATTCGTTCACAACTCCACCAACAATGCATCAATGTCCCAGTTTTCCCGCATCCCCTCCAACAATCATCATTATTTTTTCCTGTCATCTTAGCCAATCTGACAGGTGTGTAGTGGTATCTTAGAGTTGTCTTAATTTGCATTTCTCTGATTAATAATGACTTGGAGCATCTTTTCATATGACTAGAAATAGTTTCAATTTCTTCATCTGAGAATTGTCTGTTCATATCCTTTGTATGTCAGAGATTTTTAACCTGGGACTTTAGGAAGGGAATGAGGTGATTGCCTAACTAACATCTTTGTAATAGGCAAGATACTCTTGGGACTTAACTACTGGTATGGCAGAAGTCTCTATACTCTCTTTTTAGGCCACCCTGAAGTAAGAGATTGGCGAGGAAAATTGTTCTATTGTTGTAGAGAAGATTGTTGATTTGCCAAAGTCTTGCTCTCACTGCTTTTGTAAGCATCTCCATTCTAATTCCTTCAATGGAAATCAAAATACAGAGAGAGTTTTTCCATTGATAGAGAAATTTGAGAAGAAAAGAAGTTGAAGACTAAATTGAAAGTGAAGATTTTAGGAGATGTCACTTTAATCCTTTCATTTTAGTTGAGGAATAATTGAGGAACTGAGTCCCAGAGAGATTCAGACACTTGCTTGAGGTCACACAGGTAATTAGTGTCAGAAATGAGAGTCAGACTCACTCACAGACTCAATCACTGTGCTTTCCTACATGTCTGTTAGTAGAATAAGATGATCTGGGATTCACCAGGAGCTATTAATCATGAGAAGAAAAGGCTTCTGTTACAGATTCCATATCAATAAGCTTGAGGAACATCCAATTTTGAGATGTCATTGGATTGTCATTCATGTTCTATCATCTAAAACTATGTACCTCTGTTGTGTAAACTGTGATCCCTGACCCGTTTCATTTACCCTGTAGAGAATTTTCTTGTCCTTTCAAAGCTATTTAAAGTTGTTTCACAAATTTCATGGAATTTCTCTACTTATAACATTTCACTGAGATATTTGCAAAGTTTTGGTTTAGGCTTCAACTTGGCTAATATCCGAGATTTAAAAAACTGGACAAAGAATGCCCATTTGACTGTATTGATAATAATTCATTAATCTTGCTTTTAAGAATCAGTCAGCCAATAAATACTTATTAAGCTCCTACTATGTGCCAGGCATTGTGCTAAGCAGTAGGGATACAATTATAAATAAAAAACAGTGTCTACTCTCGGAGTTTTCAGTCACAAAAAGAAGTAGGTAGTGGTATGAAGGAGTGGGAAAAGAAAATACCCAGAGTTAGAGCATAATGGAAAAGTCCAAAGGAATCTAAAAGCACTGCTGCAGAAAAAATGGGGAGAAGATTGTTCTGAGCCATCTCCTGAAATGGAAGTTTTAGAGTACATGGCTCTGGCTCTGCTCTTCAAATCAGAGAGTTTAATCAGAGAGGATACATGAGTACCAAGGCTGATTTAATATTGCAGCATAATGAGATTTCCCATTGATATGGCCCTTGGAGGTAAGAAGACATGACTGAGAAGTTCAAGTATAGTTGAGGAGAAATGGGGTAAAATTATTTCAAACATTTTCTATTCTCTTCTATATCTATTCTTCCTTTCTTATAAAGCAAGGAAATTACAGTTTTTTGATATTGCTTTAAAAGTTTATTTTTTGATCTCTAACCAAAGTATTCCTGAAATTAATTGTTCTATCATATTTTGACTTTTTTTTTATCCTATTTTTTTGTCCACAGAAAACATGCACTGTCTTAGACGATTACATAAGGACTACACTGAACCCTTACATTATCAATGTCACTCTTGCAGCCAAAATGTGTAGCCAAGTCCTTTGCCAAGAGAAAGGAGTTTGCATTAGAAAAAACTGGAATTCTAATGATTATCTTCATCTGAACCCAAAGCGATTCAGCATTCAATATCGGAAAGACAAAAAATATATCATTTATGGAAAGCCCAAACTTCAGGATCTACAAGAATTTTCAGAGAAATTTCAATGCAACTGCTATGCAGGCTCCAAATGTAAAACAGAAAAAACTGTAGAAAATGTTCAAGATATCAAGGTGTGCATTGCAGAAGATATTTGTATTGAAGCCTATTTAGAGTCAAACCTGATTGATAATAAATTCAGGTCCCCAATCTGGAGACAAAAAGCTAATCTTACCTTTCAGAACTTTCTTCCCCTGAACTGTCTTGAAATAGAAGATCAGCAGATTTCTACCCCAGCTAGTTATGGCTCAAGCAATGGTGATAGTTCATACAATGACAATAGTAATACAGAGACTACTATTAACACATATTCTTTTAGAGTGAACTGTTCACTTAAAGGCACCCATGAAGACACTGAAAATGGTATGTCTGATGCTTCATATCGACAGATACCCGATTTATATAAACTAAAACCTGAAAACAATTTGATAGATACAGTGATTTATTCGAAGTCTAATTCAGTGTTCATGAACTTTTGCACTTATGTGCTTTTTTATTTTCCTACCTGTGGAATTGTTTTGTCAATTTTTCTTTTTACAGGCATGTAATGCATGCCAACAGTTTTCTTGAAATGTGAATCAATCTTTGTAATAGCATTATCACAACCAAAATCATATATATTTTTAAATAATAGAAAGTGATTTAAAAATGAATGCTTTTTTGTAGACTTAATTATGACTGAGGCAGAAGTCTTATCTATCAACAAATTAGGACCTAAAATATTATATTTTATCTGAATATTTGGTCCAATTATAGTAAATTAAATTTTTTTTACAGAGAAAATATTCTTGAATTTCAAAGTTGATTTTTTTTCTAATACAGGTTTATATTGCCAATCTTGTAAAGAGAGCTAATTTAAAAAATATTATTGCTATGCTCCAATAAGGACTTTTAGAATATAAGTCTATAGGGGTTCCACTCCTGCAAAATGTGACCCAGAAATGAGAAGAATCTTGTTCCTAATTCAGATAGAGCAAGAAGTTGGTAAGTCATGAGTGCCGAGTAAGTGCCAATAGCTTTTGGTATCTTCATTTTTTTTTTTTCTGTGTGAAAATGAATATGTGAATAAAACTAAGTTACTTCCCATTGTTGTCTTTTAACAAAATTATAATTTGTAATAAAATTTTTTTAAAGGAAAAATATTGTCTCTCATGGATATTATTTGCTCAAATGTGTTTACTAAGCAGAGAATTTCTGAGTATTTTTTTTCCTACCCCAGAGTTCCTCTATACCTATCCTTATTTCCTCTCCATATATATTTATATTTTTCATCCAAGTCTTTCTGAGTGAAGATAATCTGTTAAGATTGTCTTTTACAATTAATCCAGGAATTTGAAGTATGTATATAGCTTTGATATTTATAAAGATAGCCTTTCTCTTTTTGTTTCATTTTTTTTTCTCCCCCGCCCCTTTATTTTCCTATTCAGTCTTCTGTACCTACATCAACATTTCTTGACTCAGTTCATGTCTCAACATGACAGGAGCTGCCATATTCCTAGAGCCTCTCACTTACACTACCTTTTGTTTATAAATAATTTGCATTTCCTACAGTATTCCTCCTCCTATCTCTTCCTGAAGATTGTCTCATAATAAAAAATAAAAATGGGGAAAATTTCTTAATCACCGTATCTATTCTAACATTATATGCAATGTTTCACACTCAAAATCTTCCATCTACAAATGAGAGAGGAAAGTGCCTTCTCTTATCTCTTCTTTGGGGCCAGTCTTGGTCATCATAATTTTATAGCATTTAGTTCCTATTGTTTTATTGTTTTTTCCATTCACATTGTTATAATTATTATTTATATTGCTTTCCTAGATCTGCTTCCTTCACTTTATATCAATTCACATGTCTTCCAATGTTTATTTTTCATATTCATCATTTCTTAAAAATATAGTCATATCCTGATTCCTTGAATTATATGCATGTTAGTAGAATCTCAGGAGCAAAAGGAATTTATATTTTATAGCTAGCAAAATATCTATATATGTGTGTGTGTGTGTGTGTGTGTGTGTGTGTAAACACATACACACACTTTGTCCTCCCAATAACCCTCTGAGGTAGGTGTTATTTTTACTTCTAGTGAAGAGATGAGGTAGAGATAAGGAAACTGAGGCACATTGACTTATTCAAGGTCAAACAGCTAGTGTTTGAGGAAAAATTTGAACTCAGATCTTCCTGACTAAACCTAAGATCTATCCTCTGCATTACCTAACTGCCTCAATTGGGTAAGAGAATCTTGGGATGGAATTGAAAAAGGAAATATAGGCTATAGCTTAGAAAATATACAAAGGGATTAAAAATAGAATTTGTGCTTGCTATTTGTCATTCCAGTAGAAAACAATTCCCCATTGAAGGAGAAAGAAGATATACATGTACACACATATATGTATACATATGTACACATGTAGCGATACATGTATGTATACATACCAATATTGTGTGCACATACATACATACATATGCATGTATTTTATATACATAATAAAAATTGGACCAAATATTTAAAGTCTCTTGTTATTTCAGGGAGGTGGTGCAACAAATAGAGTGTTGAGCCTGTAGTCAGAAAAACTCATCTTCATGAGTTTAAATCTGGCCTCAGACCCTAACTGTGTAACCCCTAGCCAAATTACTTAACTCTGTTTGCTTCAGTTTTCTCATGTATAATAAGAGTTGGAGGAAGGAACAGCAAACTATTTCAGTATCTCTGCCAAGAAAACCTCAAATGGGTTCACAAATAGACTGACATGACTGAAATGACTGAACATAATAAAGGTTGTTTCAAAAAATTCATATTAGAAAGATCTCTGCTAATTTCCAACTCAACTGACAGTGAGGAATGGATTTTTTTCTCTTTGCCTTCAAAGTGATTCCTCTCTTCTCCCTCCCCCCCACAACTTTATTTTTTATTTTTTAAAAAAATTTTATTTTTTAATAACTTTTTATTGACAGAACCCATGCCAGGGTAAATTTTTTTTTTTTTACAACATTATCCCTTGCACTCACTTTTGTTCCGATTTTTCCCTTCCCTCCTTCCACCCCCTACCCCAGATGGCAAGCAGTCCTATACATGTTAAATAGACAACTTTATTTCTTAATGAAGATTTTTCAAATTTTTGTTTGTCCTTTTTTTCTTTGGTTATGTGGGAACAAGGTAGGTATCGTTTCTGTAATGATGGAGAAGCAGAGATGAGCTACTCTTCTCATATTTTTATTTTTGCTAGTAGCTCCTTATCGTGACTTTCCATATAAATGATTTGTAACCCCATAGTATGTCCATAGCTAAAATGAATAATATTTCCATTTTTAACCATAACCTTCAAGGTTCATTGGATCTCTCAAAGAAACATTCATCAATGGAGAACTGGTCATTTTTATCACAACCTTTATGAATCAACGAGCCCAAATATGATAGCCTTTTTTGACTTTGAATAATGATTCCCAATCTTATTTTCTTAACCTTAACACTGAAAACATGACACCATATTTTCTCTCTCTTTTTTTTTAATAGCCTTTTATTTACAGGATATATACATGGGTAACTTTACAGCATTAACAATTGCCAAACCTCTTGTTCCAATTTTTCACCTCTTACCACCCCCCCACCCCCTCCCCTAAATGGCAGGATGACCAGTAGATGTTAAATATATTAAAATATAACTTAGATACATAATAAGTATACATGACCAAAACATTATTTTGCTGTACAAAAAGAATCAGACTCTGAATTATTGTACAATTAGCTTGTGAAGGAAATCAAAAAATGCAGGTGTGCATAAATATAGGGATTGGGAATTCAATGTAATGGTTTTTAGCATGACACCATATTTTAAACCTCAGTAGATTTCTTATCAGGATTTGTTAACTTAAGGGAAGGGGCATTTGTATGTCAAGGTTCATAATTTCAGTTTTACTACTAAAAATTCCATGTTTTTTATCATGACTTTTAGAAGTATGCTGTAATCTCAGTGACAGTGCCATTGCATTAAAACTCAAATTTGTTTCTGAATGTATAAGAATTTGAAACTGATTCCATTAATGTGTTTTCAAATTTTTATACATTCATGTCTATCTCTTTACTGTCTACAATTTTAAAAAGGGAACAGATATAAAGAACAAGAGGCTCTTTATTTTCCCTACTATTTCCACCACTGCCTCTTACTTGAATGACTGGAAGAGCTCTTTGATGAGGATGCTCTTGGCATCCACTCCCTTGTTATAGTCGTTCAAATTCCCAATTAGACAACTGCATGCTCTGGCCCATATATTAAATTGCCTTATTCTCTATTCTCTTTCTTTGCATCTCTAACTGCACTCTAGAACTATTAAACCAACACTTACTCCAAAAAGTGATGATGATGTTATTGTTCTAACTTTGTATGCAAAGTATACATCTTCAAATCCTGCATCATTATGACTATGGTCACCACAAAAGAGACAATAAGTGGGAAGGACTATATTTTTTTTTTTCTTGCTGGAAAAGGAATCATTTGTCTAAAGATACAGGTTTGAGTCCATTTTCTTTTGTATCTGATTCACATCTGGATTGAGTTTCAGAGATGGAGCTACAAGAACATTTAGAAAATGTTCAAATTGTAATTTTACACTTTGGCTAGGACCAAGATTTGAAAAGGGAAAGTTCAAATTCCTCCAAATCTCATCAGGAGAAGAGTTAGATAGGCCTATTTAAGGCACAATGTACAGCAGATGAAAACCACCAAATCTGAGACTAGCTCTCAAGAAAAATTAAAATCTTTCTTTAGCATATGTGACACATTCAACTTCTATTATCACTTTATTTTTTTTTTTAAAAAGATGTTTTAGTCACATGGAGCTACTTGTTCCATTATTCACTAAGTCTTCTATTGTACAGCCTAAAGACTTGGAATTTTTTTTTTTTAAGTAAAGCTTTTGTAAAGAAGTATTATCCATTCAAATTTCTGATGAAAGAATTCTCTACTTAAACTTTGTTTTTATTCATTTGCTCGTGACTTTTTTCTTTAGGACAAGACAATTTGCAGCTTTAAAATTAAATATATCTAGCTTTGAAATTAAACTTTTTTTGTAGAATTGAGATAATAGGTGTAATTGTTCATAGTTCTTTACTTGAAAGGAGAGAGTTGCTTCTAATTTGGCTCAGAAAAAAATCCTTGAAAATTAACAAGTTCTAGCATTATATACCATGTTAATGTTATATTATTTATCCCACAATTGTATTTTTCTACATGATTATAGATTTATCATTGTACTATCAAGATATTGCAGAACATCAAGCCCAATCTCTTCTTTCTTAAAGATAAGGGAATTGAAATACAGAAAAAGAACTTGTCCAGAATCACACAGCTACTATTTGAGGAAGGACTGAACATATGTTTTCCTATTTTGGCATCCACAAGTTCATGTAGACCACAAAGATCTCAATCACATTGCAGAAAATAAATCATATTTAACTCCATAAATTCAGCACTTTATCTACTGTTACCTCCTTGTCAGAGTATGTTATGAATCACAATTAGGAGTTATACATTTCATGAATGAAACCTAGAATTTTATCTGTGCTCAGAAGGACAAGATATAGTTATGACAGGAATTTGGGAACACAAAAAAGTAAGTAACAGAGATTCTTAACTCTTTTAATTTTTAATGTTATTTTTTAAATAATAGCTTTTTATTTTCAAAACATATGCAAAGATAGTTTTCAACACTCATCCTTGTAAAACCCTATATTTCAAATTTTCTCCTTCCCTTCTCTCCACCTTCCCAGGTAGCAAGTAATTCAATATATGTTAAACATGTACAATTTTTCTATCCATATTTTCACATTTATCATGCTGCACAAGAAAAATCAGATCAAAAAGGAAAAAATGAATGAGAAAGATAACAAAAAGCAAGCAAACAACAACAAAAAGAATGAAAATACTATGTTGTGATTCACATTCAGTCCCCATAGTCCTCTTTCTAGATTCAAATGGTTCTCTCTATCACAAGTCTGTAGAATTGGCCTGAATCACCTCATTGTGGAAAAGAGTTATGTCCATCACAGGTCATCATCATATAATCTTTTTGTTACTGTGTACAGTGGTTGAAGGAAACTGATTAGTGAAGTGAATCACTTCACTTATCAGTTTCCTTCAACCATTTTTTAAAAAAAAATAATGGAATAATTGGGTAGTCTGGTAAAGTTTATAGATTCCTCAAGATGTTTTTAAATGCAAAAAAAAGATAGATTACAAAGGAAACCATTTATATCAAAATACTTCCTTAGACAGATATTTATTAAGCACTTACTAGGTATCAGGCACTGTATTGAGCTCTAAGCCAGAAGACTTCAAACACATGTGAATTAGCAACTACTTTACCAATCACAGGAATTTTGAAGTAGCACTGAGTATAAACCATTATCTGTAATAGCTAAAGCATGATGGAAAAATGCTTGATTTCTATTTGTGAAAAAAGTCACAGTTACTGCTAATAATATTACTATAGTTAGTTGCATACCTTCCTAATCGAAGGAAATGGTAAATTTTAGTTAGGAATTAATTAAAGATGTATTTTTTCCCCATCTAATTTCTACCTGGAAACTCACAAGAAATTAGAACTAAAACTAAAATTAATAATTCTGAACTAAGGGATGAAATGGTAGCTAGATGCTGCAGTGGATGGAGTTCTGGATCTGAAGTCAGGATGACTCATCTTTGTGAGTTCAAACCTAGCCTCAGACACTAACTCTGTGACTCTAAGCAAGTCACTTAACCCTTTTTGTCTCAGTTCCTCATCTGTAAAATGAGTCAGAGAATGAAATGGCAAATCACTCCAGTATCTTTGCCAAGAAAATTCCAAATGGGGTCAGGAAGAGTTTGATACAAATGCAAAATTACTAAATGGGGTTAAGTTGGGGTAGGGCTTCCATCTGGAGCTTGGGTTTCTCTAAATGGAATAAAAGGCTTAGCTATATAATAAAACCTATCCATATATTTTATTTGTAAAGATTCTTGGTACTTTTTGTTTTAATATCATCAATTCTTCCCCCCACTTCCCTATATCAACCTTTGCTTTTACTCTTGACTTTACCTAGAGTGAATGTCAATATCCCTGATTATCCTGCATTAGCATGGCTTCCACCAGTTCATACAGACCACAAAGACCTCAATCACATTGCAGAAAATAAATCATGTTCAACAACCTGGCTCTCTGCAGAGAAAACCACATGTGAGAATTATGGTATGAAAACATGGATTAGTTAAAGAACAATTGCTCATTTTTAGACAAAATGGAGAGACTGTCATTTGAAGTTTCCTTCCAAAAAAGCAAACTGAAATAAATTTGTGTCTCAGACCATTCAAAACTTGTTAAGTTCAAAACTACGTGCTATTCCTGAGATCATGTTGGGTTGTGGTTTGTATGAAGTGGTGGATGCCAGGACTTGTATACATCATGAGTGAAGGACTACATATAAGCTAGAAGCCAGGGAGCTTACTTATAGAGAGTTTTTGACAAGGTTCTGAACAACAATACCCATCCTCTGCTCCAGAGATAGAGACTTGCCTCATAGTTGGATAGGAGAAACCCAAAACCATAGATAATTGTGGTGTCCGTTATCTGAGAGACACAGATGAATGAAACAGGAGAAGCATAAACCTTCAGGGGAGATGACTTATCAGAAATTGCCATTCTCCTATCCCAAGAAGAGGTATTAGGCAGCCTGACAAACTGAAGGTCTACAGAGCCCTTGTGTTAATCTCATGGTTGTATACCTGTGAAACCTGGAAAGTCTACCAGCACCATGACAGGAAACTGAAATTCTGAATTATCTTAGGAAGATTCTGAAGATCACTTGGCAGAAAAAGGCACTGAGTTTTTTTTTTTTTTCTTGAGTTGAATGGCTAAGCATTCAAAGGCTACTGAAGAGAGTACAATTCCAACAGGCTGGCTATGGCAGTGTGTTTGAATGCCAAATACATATTTTCCTAAAACACTATTTACAAATAGCTCACATAAGGCAAACATTCTCATGGAGATCAGAAGAGGTGATATGAACATACTCTCAAAGTTTCTCTTGAAAACTATGGAATCAACTTTGAGACATGGGAGACATTACCAGCATGCCCACATCAAAGAAAGTTTTGTGTTCTATGAAAAAGGAGAATTGTAGTAGCTCAAAAGACATGTGAGATGTACAAATTTAGAGACATCTTTACTCCAAATATTCCTATGCATTATTTATGATTTACCTGTGATAGAGCCTCCTATTGGTCTGATCAGTCACAGTTAGACACAAGTCTCTCTCAGCATAAAGGACAACTACTAAACAACTAACCATACATCTTACCAGAGCTTGTGTTTTAACCTAGGTCTTCTCATTTCAAATTCAATGCTCTTTCAGTTTAATTTTTTTCAATTAATAAGAATTTCTTTTCTTTCCCTTTTACCTACCTCTTAATTAAAAAAAATAAAAAGAAAATACTTGTAACAAATATGTATAGTCAAACAAAACACATTCCTATATACAAATGTGTAATGCTGGTTTTCCCATTGTACCATTTTGTTTATGGCAAGGGGTAAAGTGATTTTAGTTTTACAATAGATAACTCCCTAATAATTTAATTATTCTGAAATAAAAATTTATACTAAGGAACTTTTCTCTCTGGTCACGGACAAAGCTTTAGAGGCAAAAGAATTCTAGAGTTAATATTTGTAATATATATGTGTGTGCATGGGGATTAAAAGGGAGAAAAGAATTTCCTTAATGATCTCCTACTCTAGAGTAGAATACATTTCAATTAGAATTTTTGTTGACTACACAATTACTAATGCCAATCTTAGACATATGGCTTACATTTCCACGTATAAAATACAAACAGTTTGTTGTTTTTGAGTCCCCTGAAATTAGTCTTTGAGGTTGTCTCTTGCATGTTAAATTATCTATAGAGTTCAGGTTTGTTTGAGAAAAAATCCTTAAAAATCTGTGAGTTCATTTAAAGTCCATTATTTTCATTCAATATTATGCTTAGTTTTGTTGTATATAATATTTTTGGCCAGAGGCCTTGATTTTTTTTTAAATTGTCAATATGTAATATTCCAGGTTCTGCAGTCTTTTATTGTAGCTGCTGATAGATACTGTATAATTCTAATTGTAGCTCCAGCATATTTGAATTGTTTGTTTGGTTCTTGTTAAATTTTCTCTTTGATCTGAGATTTTTGAAATTTATCAAGAAGGTTCTAATGTGTTTTCCTTGTAGGATTTCTATGAAGTCATGGTCAGGGGATTTTAAAAAAAATTTCTATTTACCCTTCTTGTTCTATCACTTTAGGACAATTTTCCTTGATTATTTCTTGTATTAGTGTGTCAAGGTTCTTTTCTTGGTCATAGCTTTTAGGTAGTCCAATTATTTCTATGTTTTCTCTTCTTGATCTTTTCTCTAGATCTGTTGTTTTTCTTATCAGATGTTTCACATTCTTTTGTATTTTTTCTATTCTTTATATTTTTATTTATTATTTGTTGGTCTGATATCTTCACGGGTTTCCTCTTGTCCAATTCTAATTTTCAGAGTTATTTTCTTCTTTAAAAGACTCTGGATCTCCTTTTCTAGTTTGCTGAATTTCTTTTCATAATTTTTTTGTTTTTCTTGGATTTTTTTTTAGTTTTTTTTTCAATTTCATTTAGTTTTGAAAGCCTTTTTTGAGTTCTTCTAGAAATTCTTTCTTGTCAGGTGTTCAATTAGAACTGAAAAATCAAAATGTGTTCTTTTTGGAATGGTAAGATAGGGCACTGTACATATACTTTCCTAATGATCCCCTCTGCCTAAAGCCCTGGCATGCCATCTGGACCAGCTTTATTTCCAGTGAGGGAAGGGGTAGGGAATAAGCCTTCTTAACTAAGCTTTGGAAAAAAGAAAAGAATTTTGAAAGATAGAGATAAGTAGGTAGTACATTCTATGTATGAAGGCTATCCTACACAAGGGCAAGATATTGTTTGTGGAATGGGGCAACAAGTATTGGTCCAGTTTTACTATAGTGTACAACTTGTGAAAGGGAATAATTTAAAATAAGGCTTAAAAGTAATGGGGATCAATTGAGGAGGGGCTGAAATGATAGGCAGAGAAATTTATATTTCAATTTAGATCAAGTCATTGAAATTTTTTGGTCAAGGGAAAGATAAGGTTAGACTCGTGTCTTACGGAAATTATTTTGGCAAATATTTGAAGGTTGAATTGATGAGACTAGAAGCATAGAGAACAGTTAAGAGACCATTAAAATAAGTTAGGAGAGAGGTATTGAGGATCTGAAATAGAGTGAATGAAAAAAGAGGACAGATGCATTGACAAGTGGCAACCAATAGAATATGGTGAGGTGAGGGAGAGGAAAGAAGATGACTCCAAGACTATGAACTTGGAGGACAGTGGTGATCTTAACAGAAACAAGGAATTTTGAAGGGCAGGGGAATTTAGGAGACAAGAAAATCAATTATGAGGTGGATATGTTGATTTTGATGTTCCTGTAGTAGGGTTTTGGAGTCAGGTGCTTATGTAGGACCAGTGTTAGGGGAATATTAGGCTGGATTTTGGGATATATATTTGGGAATCATCTGTAGATGATTTCCAATAGAATGACACGAGTTCTGAGGTAGTATGTGAGATCATTGAAGAAAGTTGGCAATAGATGAGATTTGTTATGTAGCCCTGAGGGAAATCCAAGCTAAGTGGTATGTATATTATTTTCTTAAGAATAAAATGATAAAGTGGGGGATAGGGAAAGGCCCTTGGAGAAGCTTGGGTAGGCTATTTGAGGGTGATAACATTTTAAAGTTCACCACACTTTATGAATAAGAAAATTATTAAACTTTCTGTCCAGCAGGGGGCAGTGGGATAATACCATCCTAACCAGTGTACTCCACACTAACTTCTAGTTAGTGAATGCCTTAACAATGCAGCTTCTTTTCCCCTGATGACTGTGTTTTGGAAAGAGAAGTGATAACGAGTCACATGCCAGTCCATTATGTCATCACAAGAAAATTAGATGGCTTATTTTACAGATTAAAAAAATTCTAAATATCTGGAATTACAATTGGAGAGAAAAATACATATATAAATAGCCTTGGTGTGATTGCTTTAGAAATGCTATGTATTAGGATATTTATTCTGCATTTGTTTTGCTTACTTGTAAAGAAGGGTTTAAGTTAGAATTTGTTGTTGCAAGGGCCATAAATTGCTTTTGGGATGGTATTGGAATATGGGACCAGGAGCACTTCTTTCTCCCTCCTTCCCTGACTCCCTACTCATACTTAATAGATTAAAGTGTTTATGGAATTTTCCTGGCACAGGGAGTTCCTTGTGCATTTTCCCAGAATAATAAATAATTTGTTTTTCTAAAATATGACATAGAAAACTCCTTTTCAAAGATGATTTGAAAATTAAAGCTGTCTGTATATTACTTATAAATTTGATCTATATGTAGTAATACAAAAGAAAAATCAGAGAAGCTAAATCAAATAAGCCTGCATTACAAATCTTAGCACTACCAGCACTAAACTATGAGAATCAGAAATCAATTGTTCAGTTAGATGTTTTTGTCAGTTTGTTGTCCTTTAGATGGTAGGAAAAACACTAATTTGAGGGGGGAACAATATTAATTAGAGGCTGAACTCAAAACTCACCTCTTGTAAGAACCTTATCTTATCTACCCCACTTGTTTATTCCCTTGTTTCATATCTCCAGCCTCAGAATTCATACTTTATATCACTTTGTACAAGGTCATTTTGCATGCATATATTGCTGTGTAATCATTGGGCAGGGAGACACTGAAAACTGAAAGAACTATTGTTGCTATTCAGTTGTGTCTGACTCTTCATGTCCCCATTTGAGATTTTCTTGGCAAAGATACTGGCGTGGTTTGCCTTATCCAAATCATTTTTCAAGTGAGGAAACTGAGGCAAATAGGGTTAAGGAACTTGTTCTGGGTCACATGGCTAATAAGTATTTGAGGTCAGATTTGAACTTAGAAAAATGAGTTTTCCTGACCCCAGGTCTGGTACTCTACCTACTGTATCACCAAGCTTCCTACTGTGCTGCTATAATAGGCTTGGAGAAAAGTATATTTTGTCTATATTTTAAGATTGTAAGACCCTTATATCCTGAATTAATTCTGGAATTTCAAGTTTGTGCATTTTGTCTATGTGGCTACATTGTAAACATTTATCAGAACTGTTGCAAGGATGGAATTTCTTTGACTTTGACCCAGGGTTCTAAAATATGAATGCTGCTTCCTGGAAATATTTCTTTGTCCAATTCATGTCTAGTATTAGGGACAGCCACTAGTGGCCTAAGTTACTTAGTGGCATATGTGTTATAAGAGAGCATCATCACCAGCATCCTTCCTCTCCTGCTCTGCTTTGTATTTTGGAGACTTATGGTGTATCTTTCTGCAGACGGCAACACTTTCAGCAATGTAGAAACCCTAAAGTGTCCCACCTCACACAACATACCAAGATATATTCCAAATGAATTGATGACTTCAGATATAAAAATTCACACCATAAACAAATTTCAGGAACTAGAAAGAAGTGACCTTTCAACTCTATATATGGAGGAAGAGTCTATTTACTAAAGAAATGTTAGAGAGATCACACAGAATAAAATGGATAGTCTTGATTAGATAAAATTAAAAATGTTTTGGACAACAAATATGCATAAAATTTGGAGAGAAATATATATTTTTGGGGAAAATCTTTGTAATAAGTTTCTTGTATTGGATTCCTTTCAATTGTGTCCAACTTGTTTTGACTCCTTTTTGGGTTTTCTAGGCATGAGGATAAGAATGATTTGCCATTTCCTTCAGCTCTTTTTACAGATGAATTAACTGAGGCAAACAGTTAAGTGATTTGTCCAGAGTCACACAACTAGTAAGTGTCTGAGACCAGATTTGAACTCATGAAGATGAGCCTTCTTAATTTTGAGTCTAGTGCTCTGTTTACCTATCTGCCCTTTATCTAGTATATATCTACTACCCTTGCATAATCTTGAGGGTACCCATGATTTCCATTCCATATATATATATATATATATATATATATATATATATGACAGAAGGGGACTGCACACACACACATATATGCATATATATATATACACATATACACATTATAGCTTTCTTATAGGAAATTTGCTCTATTTGACATATAAACCTTGATCCCCTTTAGAAATCATTAACCTAGGGGGTAGAGCCAAGATGGTGGAGAGTAGCTAGGTCTTTGAACTCTTCTGGGCTTCCCTCAGACCAATAGGAGATCAAGACTCTGAACTAGTTTTGGAATTACAGAAACCACACATATTTGGAGTGTAACAAATTTCCAGAGGAACATATTTTAGAAGAACTTCAGAAAAGGTCTATTTTAATCCAGCAGGTGGAGAGGTGGGAGGCAGTCAAGCATAAGCACAGCATAGGGACACAAGTTGGTGGGGCACCAGGGGAATCTACAGGAAGGCTCTTAGACGAAATACAGCAGCATTGGCTATTCTGTCCTGGTTTAAAGCCAGTGAATCAGCAGACTAGCTGTGAGACAGGCAACAGTACTATTAAAAAAAACAAATAGTGAGCTCCTGAGTCCCAGCATAAATCTGGACTTGGATGTCTACCTAGCATGGAAAGGAAGCCAGCAGCAGCTGCCCCAGGGCAGTGTGAAGCTGCTGTTGCCTATAGAGGAAGCTTGGGACAATCTCCCCTTTACCCTAACAGCAGACCTCAACTTTTAAAAATGAGAAAAAAAAAGATCTCTGACCATAGATAGCTTTTATGGAAATAGAGAATAGACCTCAAACCTTGAGGAAACTAAAGACAAAATGTCTCCAGAGGAAGCCCCAAATGGTAATGGGAGTTGGTCTCCATCTCACAAAGTTCTCTTGGAAGAATTCAAAAAGGATTTTAAAAGAGAATTAGAAGAAAAATGGAAAAAAGGAAATGAAAACTTTGCAGGAGAGCTTGGAAAAGGAAACAGAAACTATCTGAGGAAAACTCCTTAAAATAGATTTAGTGAAACAGAAAAAGCATATAACTCCTTATAAAATAGATTTGATGAAATGGGAAAAGAAACCAACTTGTCAAAAAACAGAATTTGTGAAATGGAAAAAAAATAAATTGAGCAAATGCAAAAAGGAGATAAAAAAGCTGACTAAAGAAAATGATTCACTAAAAATTAGAATTGAACAAATTGAAGAGAATGACTCAATGAGACATTAAGAATCAGTCAAATGAAACTGAAAAAAATGTAAAACACCTCATGGGAAAAAAATTGATCTGAAAAATAGATCCAGAAGAGACAATTTAAGGATTACTGGACTTCCTGAAAGTCATGAAAAAAAATAACATGGACAACATCTTTCAGGAAATCATCAAGGAGAACTGTCCTGATGCCCTAGAATCAGAGGGTAAAATAACCATTGAAAGGATTCACTGATCATCTCCTGAAAGAGACCCTAAAATGAAAACGGCAAGAAATGTCGTAAATAAATTTCGGAATTATTGGATCAAGGAAAAAGTATTGTAGGCAGCCAGAAGAAATAATTCAAATATTGAGGAGCCACAATTAGGATTACTTAGGACCTAGCAATTTCCACTTTAAAGGATCAGAGGGCCTGGAATATAATATTCCAAAAGGCAAAGGAACTTAGATTGCAGTCAAGAATCAACTATCTAGCAAAATTAAGTACTATCTTTCAGGGAAAAAGATAGACATTCAGTGATACAGATGAATGTCATTTATTTCTGATGAAAAGACCAGAGCTGATCAGAAAATTTGACCTTCAAATACAGAACTCAAGAGAAATGTAAAAATGTAAAAAAAGGAAAGAAAATAACTTTTAAAAAAAGTTTCCATCCTTATATGGGAAGATGATATGTCTAACTCTTGAGAACTATATCTCTGTTATGGGTATACTTAAAGAGTATTATAGGTATGATTTGATTTAATTGTGATGATGTAAAAAAGAAACTAGAGGTGGAAAGATGATTATACTTGAAAAAGAGGAAAGGAGATGTAAAATGGAGTAAATTACATATCATGGAGAGACAAAAAAGTACTATTGAGGGAAAGAATAAAGGTGGATGAGCATTAGGTGAACTTTAGTCTTATTGGATTTGGCTCAAAGGGAGAATATAAGACATAATTAGCTTCAAAGAAAAATTTGTCTCACCCTATAAGGAAATAGGAGAGGAAAGGAGAAAGGCAAAGGGCAGACTCATAGAAGGGAGAACAGAAATCACTAACCTATCTGATTTATAAATGATATCAACATAATATTAATCTATTTCCTTTTTTATTTTTAAGTTATCAAAAATTGACTTCTCTTGTTATAAAAGTTTGTCTTTAAAACTTTAGGTATAGCCCAAGTTCAGGTGTAGGCCCATGCAATATGTATGCCTTGTAATAATAAACTATTTTTGCTATTTTTTTTCTGAGGCTGACTTGAAAATGAGCCACAAATAAAGAGTTTTCTTTTATCAAACTGCTTAAGTATTTCATTAAATTTATATATGTGTGTGTGTATATATATATATATATGTATATGTATATAAAAAGAATGAATTCAGTTTTGAAAAAGTAAAAACCATTTCTTAGTTGATAAATGGTCAAAGAATATTGATAGGTGATTTTCAAAGGAAGGAATCCAAGCTATCAAAATGCATATGAAAAAAGCTCCAAATCACTAATATGTAGAGAGATACATATTAAAGTCAGTCTGAAGTTCTACCCTACACAAATCAGATTGGCAAATATGATAATAGAGGGATATGACAAATGTTATAGGGGAAGTGGGAAAGCAGATAAACTAGAACTGTGAATCAGCCTGGACATTTTGGAAGGCAATTTATTAACATGCCTAGTGGGAAACCAAAATTTATTTTGATAGATCTATCACTAGTATGTCTATGCTCCAAAGAAACAAAATAAAAAGGAAAAGAATCACATGCACAAAAATATTTACAAAACTTCTTTTCATGGTAGTCAAAAACTGGAAATTAAAGTGCTATCCTTTTATTAGGGAGTGCATAACCAAATTATAGTATGTGAATGTAATGAAATATGATTGTGCCATAAGAAACGGACAATTTCAGAGGAAACTGAGAATACCTTTGTGAAATGATGAAGAACAAAGAAAACAAAAAAAACGAACAATTTATGTAATGAAACCAACATTGTAGAGAAAAACTAATTTGAAAGATTAGATTTCAGATCAACACAAGAATAATTTGAGTTCACCACTCATTTCTTGACAGAAATATAATAAACTTAAAACTTAAAAATACATACATTTTTGACTGATAAGAGTATTTGTTTTGCCATATTTGTGGAAGTGTATTGAGAGATTTAAAAATGCTTAATGGCAGCTAGTGGAAGGGATAATAAATTAAAAGATTATTGCCAAAAATTTAGAAAAGAGGAAAAAAATGAAATTTAGTGTATTTGGGTTTTGGTGAGCCAACATTTAACATTTAACTGAAATTAATTATAAAGCTGAGAATCTGCTGGGAAATAGTTATAGTAGGTGATATTTATATTCCCAAACAACTTTATGTCTCTCAAAGAGCATGTATCTATGTATGTACACAAACATATATGCATATACATATAGATGTAATGTTACACATCTAGATTTGATTCTTGTGAAGAAAATATGCATATTCACATACACACATAAAATTCACATATTATATTCATGTGACAAAAAGGGAAACAGGCACAGAGTCATACAACTAATAAGTGCCACAGTCAGGATTTGAATCTAGGTTTTTTCATGGGAAATTGAGGGTTCTCTAATAATCCTCAACTGTTTGGGGTTGACCAAAACTATGGGGAATTAAGAAAGTGATCTTAGCCTTAACCTTCTTATTTGATGCTATATCTCAGTGGCACCAGTGCCAATAGTTGACCTTCTAGGGTCAGATTCCAGACCCTAGAAAGATTTAAAAAATATTAATTAAGTGTAATTATGTGAACCAATATGAAGCACACAAAGAATTGCAGTCTAGCATGCTTCAATTTTATATTTGATGATGCTTTTTATTTCTGCTACTATTCCATCAACTTCAAAGGTAAATTTCAGTAGTTTATTGAGTCAGTATCTCATAATGACTAGAATTATTAGGCTCAATATCAGAAAGACAGATTCAGATCCTGCCTCTCACATTTACTAAGTTTATGAGCTTCATTCAAGTGACTTAATCTCTATATACCTCAAAGAGCTCCCCTATGACATACTAACTAATTCATGGATGTGTTTTGATTGGTGAATTTCCTTTTCACTG
The DNA here is from genome assembly GCF_902635505.1 of Sarcophilus harrisii. Classification (NCBI taxonomy): domain Eukaryota; kingdom Metazoa; phylum Chordata; class Mammalia; order Dasyuromorphia; family Dasyuridae; genus Sarcophilus; species Sarcophilus harrisii. Next base: position 171,431,235 of record NC_045430.1, read on the forward strand.
AGAATTCTTCACACTGGAAAAAGTGATGCATTTTATATATATCTATATATTTACATCTATATCATCTATATATTTATGTAAAGCTTAGCTATAATACATGTAGATTTCTTTATGTTTATAATTATAATAGCATTATATTTTCAGAATATTTCAGAAATATTTCACAATATTTTCAATGCTAACATAATATTTTCTTCAATTTAAGATGGCTAATGTAATATAGATAACATTATAGATGTCACCTTCTTTTTTACCTTAGTCTCATTCTTATTGTGCAATAATTATTTTGTGTGAGTCTATGCAATTCAATTTTTAACGCTCTTACTATGTTCCAGGCACCTAAGGTACAAAGACAAAAAAAAAAATACAAGTAATTTCAATTCTATTCATTCTTGTAGCATTGAAAGGGCAATCATATTGATATGAAGTGCTCATTTTTCTTTCAATAGAAAAGTTAAATGAAGTATTTCATTTGATATGCTTCATAGAAACTTGCTTATTTGTTTTTTAACTACCAACTCTGATGGATCCATGATCTCTATGATTTGGGTATTTATTCCCTCAATGAAGATTACATCACTGTCTGGAGGCATGACCTCTGATAAATCTGTAAGGGATCTACCCAGATAGCTGATGACTAATGAGTTCTTTTGATACTATGAGAATTATAATAATCATAATAGTAGCTAGCATGTATATAATTGATTTAAAGTTTGCAAAAGAACTTTGACAAATGTTAACTCATTTCATTCCCACAACAAGTCTAAGAAGTAGTATAATAATTTTATAGATAAGGATATTAAATGATTTCTTTTGGGTTCACACAACTTGTAAGTGACTGAGGTAGGTTTTGTACTCGGATCTCTGAGACTCCAAGTTTTGTGCCATCTAATTGCCCTTCGTTAAAGGCTCCTTACCAGTGGAGCACACACACCATGTATTAGTTTGTTCTAACACGCTGACTTGTCTTTTCTTCAGTCTTACACTTCTCTGTCTCTGTCTCCACCTATCTGTCTCTGTTTCTTTCTCCATCTCTTTCTCTGTCTTTTTCTCCCTCTTTCTCTGTCTCTGTCTCTGTTTCTCTCTCTTTCAGCAAGCATCTGGGTCACCTAGCTAGTAAGTGTTAAGTGTCTAAGGTTGAACATGAACTCAGATTCTCCTGACTTTAGGGCTGGTGCTATATCTATGTAATTGCCTCCTAGCCTTACATTTCTCTAATGCCTTCCTTTTTGATCCTATATCTGTGCAATTGCACCTATACTTTTGTACTTTCAAAAATCTTTTCATTAAAACATTCACATCCTTTGGAGGTTATGAATAGGGCTATTGAAATACTACTTTAGTCTAAGTCATAACCAGAACAAAGCCTCTAACTCTAAATTTCCTGGCAAAGCATATGGAACACTAAAAAAATAATGTTAATTATTCTATTATTCTTATGTTTAAAATTACAGCTGACAATATTGGTTTCCATTGCATTCAATTTAATGGAACTTTGCTTTATCCTACAGATTCTGTGGACAGATTTCAGTGCATATCTGACTTTGGACAGAACAAAAATTACATCTTCATTTTTACAACCACTATATGAAATTTAGTATTTCCTTCAGTTTTTTAAAAACACTATTCTAAGATGTGGAACTTAGTTTTCACAGAACTGCCAAAGATATCCATGACATATAACAAGTTAAGAACTATTATCTTATGAGTTCTTAAGGTTTAGGCCAGGCAAACAGCCTTGGAGGAGGTTCTAGTCTAGTAGGAACGAGAGCAATTCACCCAGTTAACTCTGACTTAGAATGTCACCCAGAAAAGATTAGAGTATTCTGAGAGATCAAAGGCTACCTTAACGAAATTTTTTTTAAGTTTAGTGTTTCTAAAAATAAGGAGGCAGAATCTTATATGAGTAATGGTGTTTACAAAAGACAAATGCAACCATGCTGATAAGTAATGCTACTTCCCATCGGGGTGATTATTGCTGGTCCTCAGAAGCCTCCCCAAGCTCTAATGAGTCTTCACCAGTCTCCTGCGAAGTGGGACTTTCTCATCTCATACCAAGCAGGAGGTAGAGAGAGCATTTGACTGATTGTTTAAGGCCAGAGAGGAGCCAGGGCAGATGGAAACAGAAGCTGATCCAGATATAGAACCTTTCTCATAAGTTTAAGCACATATAGTCCAGGGTATGAGCAGAGATGCTTATGAAGTTTGTGAAAAGCATTTCCAGGAATATAATGTTACAGTACAGGGAAAAAGAATGCTGAGATTGTATCTTGTTCCCTAGAGCAGATGCTTAGTATGAGACCAAAAAAAAAAAATGGGAAGGGAAAAGGGAATGAATGGAGCCCAGAAAGGAATGATAGGAAGACAGGCAGTGAGGAAAGTAATACAATACTGAAGGGAGATTCAGACAGTAGCTTGGTGGGAGTTAGAATCAAGATATTTATAAGGTAGAGCTGGTGCAGAAACAGCAGCTTCACCATTACAGTATTTTACTCTTAATGCCAGAAAGCAGCTATGATTTCAGACCTTCTCCAAGTATTAGAGAGAATATTTACAGTATAATTTTATAGCCAAACTACTCAACTCGAGGAGTGTTTTTATTGCATGTTTTCTTTTTTCCCTAATTTTCTTTTTTTGCATACTTTATCATATGGGGAGAGATGTTCCTTCACATAGAGGAAACTGCTTTACTGGCATTGAGTTGATTATCTATTTGGGGTATAATATCTGGGTAAGCCATCAGATAAGAGGCCAAGCTTTGAGTAACTGTAGGCAAGGGAGGAGCTAACTATATTGAATCCCTATAGCTTTGTTCTTACGATTATGCTCTGTATAGCTTTGTTCTTACGATTATGCTCTGGCTTAAATTAGGGTATGATTCAATCCCATCATATTTTAAAATTGAATTGGCTCATGTTTGCCACTTGGTGCAGATAAGACTTAATGTAAGCTAATTCCTTGGCAGTTTAGGTTCAATATTAGAGTGAAATAAAACATTTGTAGAACATTTTAATGTTAATCAAAAAAAGATCTACTTAGCCATAGCAAGGAAAAAAATATTTAGCAAGGACACTGCAACATGATTCAGATGTAGCTCCTCTAACACTTTATTATCCACTTTCAGGGAGGAATTAGAGCTCTTTGTGCCTTTTTTCCCTATTTGTTTCTGAGAAGCAAGATCAAAGGCTAGATACTTTAGTTCCCTGAGCCAATCAAATATCAAGGAAGATTTAATAACTTTTATAGCGAATTAACCTAGCCAATTCTGGTGGGGGATTGGTAATTATTCCACCCAACACATCTTTATTTCAAGAGAATCATAATTTCATTCCCAACTTCAGCATAACTTAAAGAATTACTATATCTAGATAAAAATCGTTTGAAATAAAAAATGAAGGGCAGCCATTGGGACTTGGGTAAGTCACTGACACAAAGTATACCTTCCACCTTCTCAGGGAAGAAATGAGACTCTTTCATGATGGGTGATGGCAATGGCCAAATCATATAGATAAAAAAAATACAATTCCTACATAAGTAAGTGCATCTCAAAAAATAAGACCAAGACAGATATTTTATACCAACTAGTAGCAGATAGGAGCACCTATTCCCTTCTTTGATCTTAGAGGCTGCAAAGGCTTCTTGGGATCAGGCATAGGGTGCTGTTGCTTCATCATCCCCTCTGGTGCCAGTCTATCAAATCCTAATTTCAGACCTCCCATCCCTAAATCAACATTGTGTTGTAAGTGAGTCTTAAAACTTAGGGGGACCACCAGATACCAATGTGTTTTCTCTATCACCTTTGGGAAACAACATAACACAGTAGAAAAGTACTAAAGGTCTTGTTGATTTTAAGCAATAACTCTGTCTCAGCTTCTTTACAATTGTAAAATGAGGGGTTTGGATTTCAAACATCATTATGGAAGAGGAAATTATCTTGTTTTTGTTGTGTATTTAAGATTGGTTTTATATTACTAGATGACAATAAATTCTTTTAAAAAGAGATTTTCTTGCTATCTTTTGTTTTCATATAATTTAGATTTCTTTCCGTATTCTCCCCTTTCTGATCCCTTATATTTGAAAAGAAAACAAGAAAAAAAGAGGAAGAAGAGAAAAATATTCAGCATTTTTTTTTTTTTTGCTGAATCAATATATTGGAAAAAATCTGACATTATATTCAGTTTTTCAACTCATGAACTTCAGCAAAGGAATGAGAAGTAAGGGTGTTTTCTTTTTTCTTGGAGGTTATGCTTGTTTGTTATGATTTTACAAAATTGACATTTTATTGTTTTGTTGTCATTCTTTTCCTTTTATATTATAGTTATTGTACATATTCTTTTCCTCATTCTGCTTACTTCACTTTGCATCAGTTCATGTATTTTTTATCTATGTATTCAACATGTTCATTGTTTACTGAAGCTTTGTAATATTCTATAGCTGTAAATTCAAGATTTATTTTATTATTATCTTATGCTTAGCAGGTGCTAAAATTATAATGAAGTTTTAATTCTATTTGACTAAATATGATATAGTGCACTTATTTCCTAGATTATTTCATGGAAATTTGGGGAAAAGAGTGATTAAAAAAAGCAAGGAGCATTGCTGTATAAAGTTTAGAGGCTATTTACTCTTTCTTGTTCCAAGAGAAGTACCTTCCAAGAGCATATTGGCTGGAGGAACCAAAAACATTTTTGTTTCAATAGTAAAGGGTATGGGATAGGCTCTCTTAGTCCACTACTTTCAGAAATCAGTTATTCAGTTCCTCTAAGTAATATCTATTATGGAACATCTTCCTGGGATTGTCACCTACGCAGTCTACTGTTAGGCAACATCTCAGTGCCATCTTACAAGATCACTGATACATGAAAAGAGTAACAATTCAGAACAAAAACCTAGTGTTATCTCTATTTTCTTCCTCTTACTTCTTGCTTCTGTTTCTATTATGAATGTCTTGGAAAGCCTTGAAACAATTCTTTAAAATGCAGTACTGATAACAGACGACATAACAACTGCAGGAAATTCTGTGTTAAATACCACAAAGACATTTCATTTTTCTTTCTTGCACTTAAGAGGTTCCAGGAAATTGCAGGGCAGACCCAATGTATTTCAGACATGTTCCTTATTACAAGAAACTATTGGTAATTGAAAGAACTAGATTATAGTTCTAACCTCACTAATTACTAGGTAAGTAGTTAGGAAAATCATTCCTTATGTTGATTTCCTTAACCATTCAATGAAAATGAACATAACTACTTTTTTACGCTTCACATAGATTTTTTTTTTTGCTGAGGCATTTGGGGTTAAATGACTTGCCCAGGGTCACACAGCTAGGAAGTATTAAGTGTCTGAGATCAGATTTGAACTCAGGTCCTCCTGACTTCAGGGCTGATGCTCTACATTTCACCAACTAGCTGCCCCTTTCACATAGATTTTTGAAGAAAATGAGAGCATTACATTTTTTTTCTTAAAGTACCATAGAAACTTAAAGTATTATTATTCATTTGTCTGGCATTTATCTTATCATAGATGAATTCTTGCCTGGGTAAATATTGGCCCATTGAAAAGTCATTATTGGTTTTTTGGGGGTGGGGAGGAGGCACAAATTTGTGATTTCATCAATATCTGGAACTCCTTGTTTTTCACAAATATTGATCAACTCCTGTATGGTCTTATTTGGGGATATTGAAAGGGTAAGTTATTTATCTATGGTCATGTAGTATGGGACACAGGGAATCTGCAAAAGACTTAATAGATAAAGACAAGAGTAAACAAAGGGACCTTATGTTTTAGCCTCAATGATGACAGTTGTCTGAACATGGCCAGTAGAAGTAATAATTATTGCTCAGTGAGCTAGTGGTCAGGTTTGAGACCCAAACAACTAGGTGAACCTGGAGTCAAGATCTGAATTCAAAACTGGCCTTACTCACATATTAACTGTCTGACCTGGGCAAATCAGTTAATCTTTGTTTGCTTTAATCCTTTGGAGAAGGAAATGGCAAACCTCTCCAATATTCTTTGCCAAGAAAAACCCACAGACAGTATTAGTGATGTCAAGAAGAGTAGTATACAATTTAAAGACTTACCAACAATCAGAGGTTATCTGTAATAACCCTATGGAGAGTTCCATAATGCTCTAGATTGCATACCAATGATGAATCTGGAAAAAAAAGAATTATACTAATTAGGCTCATTGAAACATCTGTCCAAAATGAGCCAGTAAAGCCTGAAGTATCTTTTACAGATTGCTGCTTCACAATGTCTTTTCCAGGACTTCCCCTTGTTGCTAGAAATGTGAGCTTAGCCCCATTCAATAAACATTCTTTTTATTATGCCACATTGTGGTTCTAACTTTCTTTTTGCCCCTATGATTCAAATCCAGGCCTTTTAGTTATTAAACATAGTTAGTATGTGGGACATGCAGTCTTCCTGACTCCAGTACCATTTTATGGTTATCTCTCAGACATCACTGATATCATTATTAAATAATGCCATATAAGCTTGGAAGAATAATCATATCCTACATCCATAACTTTCTTTTCCTTTTTTCCTTTTCTCTTCTTAAATTCACCAAACAAGAGAATTATATCTCAAAATGAGCTAATTTACACATATGAGGGATTCTAGAAATAGTTTTTTTTATCAACTCTGAGGAGATTTTTTTTTCTTATGGGCACCTCCCAAGTTAATTTCTGCTTTTCTTACTATTAGCCGTTGTCTATAAATCATCTGTATCCTTATAAATCCTTGTGCTCACAATGCTATTAGTACAATAAAAACATCAAATAATTTATATTTGTAGAGACTGCCTAATATTAGTAGAAAACTCTGATGGCCTGTAAGTCAGAAGACCTAAGAATCTATTCACTGATTATTATTATGGACCTGGTAACTTAGGCTTCTTGACAGAATTATATATTTATAGAATTGGACTGAATTATAACCAATTTTCTCCTTAATTTTCCCCTTAAATTTGATTGTGATATTGTCCAAATCAGGTATCTACTCAGTGAGACCCTTACGATGAATAAATTTCTTGGACCAAAGGAGCCAATATGAGGGTCCATGGTCAGCTAGGTCATCTAGAATTAAATTCCCTTAATTCTTTTTTCCCTTTTTTAAGTTGAAATTAATGAGCTATCTCATGCTTACCAAATTATTCTGTGTATTATAGATATTTATATATAAAATCTTATCCCTCCATTAGCTTATAAAGTTTTTGAGAGAAGGGATTGTATTATATTTTATTTTTGTAATTCTAGCCTCCTAGGATAATGCCTTGAACAAAATAGGTACTACTTTTTTTTTGGAGAGGTAATTGAGTTTGAGTGACTTGCCCAGAGTCATATACGTAGTAAGTTTCAAAGGTCTGAAGTCAAATTTGAACTCAGATCCTTCTCACTCCGGGGCTGGTAAAAAGTAAGAATGTAGTAAAAGTCTGCCGAATTGAAGAGAATCACAAATAAGTTAGGTAGATGGGGATTTCTTTGTTAAAGGATTAGATTATGCCTGATGGTGAGTTAAATTCTTTCTCTCTCTCACTCCAAATGGGCTGAATTTAGTAATCTGTCTTTTAAAACTTCCATAGGTTTCCGCCCACTACTTGTGTAGGCCTTTTATATTTTTGGACACAGATAGTTTTTGTTGGGTCAATAGATTTGCCTTCTCCACTTGGCTAGGGTAGCGCAGAAGCATTGCTCTTTGGACTTTTGTGTGGGACTGGATTGTGGTACAGAGGAAGGAATCTACAATGTTTGGCAATCATTTAAGTTTCCTCTTTTTTTTAGTCAGAATAATGTTTTTGCCATCAGGAAATAAAAAAGCAAAATTACCATATCACAAATAGTTCAGAAAAAATATAATTGGTTTATGAATATAAGGGTTAACAAAAGTCTTTTAATAAAAGTTGTCTGTAACAAGATCACAAGGTATGAATAGATGTCAAAATCTACCAGAAAATTGTATTATTGTCTTAAATGATTCATCGAAAGTATGACATTATTTTTGGTTAAAATTAAGTTTATAATTTTATTAGCTCATGAGCAATCCTACAATTCTTTGCCTTCATTTTTCTAGTTTCAGTCATGTTGTCAAAATGGAGCAGAAGCCTCAGGGATATATTCCTTCCTTTTGAATCTATTACTTTTTTCCCTGAATGCTGAAGTTGTCTAAAGAAAATATGTTCCTGCAATGGAAGCATTGTCCCCTGAAATGATATTTAGGATTTTTTTTTCCTAGACCCACATTTTTAAGATCAAATCTTTCTACAGAATTTAGGCAACAACACAATGTAGTATTGTTTAAAACACTGGAGCTATATTTGGGAAATGGAAAGAAAGACTTCTGCTTCTTCTAGGAATAACACATGCTTGCAGAAAAACTTTATCTGTTCTCAGAACTTGAGAAAACCTGAGGTTTTCCCCAAAGGAAGAGAAGAAGTATGATACAATGGACAGTGTATACCAGGAGTCATGAGACAAATGTTCTAATCTCAACAAAAGATACTCCCCACTAGGAATTCTAATCTCTGATACTAGAACAGGTGTTTTCAACCTGGGTTGACCTGGGTTAGCTTTCAAGGGACTGATGACCTGGATGAGGGGAAAATTATATAATATCTGAGCTAGCTCTCTGGAGAGCCTCAGGATCAGTCAGAGTCAGGATCAGTCAAAGTCCTTGGTCTTTAGGAGGAGAAGTGAAGGAGGCAGGCAAGCTGCCACGTGGCTCATTAAGGATGAATCCCGGGGTCTGGAGTCTGGAGCCTGAAGTCTTCCCTCCTCAGTGAGCTATGGCAGAGAGAGACTGATCCTCTCCCTCAGTCCTCCAATCCTTGCCTCTGATTACCTCACCACACCACATTCAGCAAGCGCCAATTGTGAGGAGAGCCATCATATCACCATGTCATCTAAATATATGGTTATAGAATCATTATCTCACATTGAGTAGGTAATTAGCCTTAAGTGCTTTGCTGTCTTAGATTCAAATACACCTTTTCAGAGTTCCAGCCTTCTACAAAATTATATCTTTATTTTCACAAATTTGTAATTGAAAATGAGAATTTTCTTCAATTATGATTTAAAACCATTATTCTGAGATGTCCATATGCATTACTAGATTAGCAAAGGGATCCACAAAACAAAACAGGTAAGAAACCTGTTAAGTTGAGAGACTTAATAAATCATCTAACCTCTTAGGGGTCTTAGTTTATTTAGTTGTCAAATGAGGGGTAAAAGTAATAATTCACCCTTTATCACAAAATGATTTCCTTACAAAGCCCTGTAACATTGATTTTATAGGTACTATTATTATTTAATTGTATTTGTAGCTATATTTGTTTTCTTTATATTTATTCTGTATATACTCCCTGTCTACTTGTTTTGTTTTTTAGAGTAGGGATTATTTTGTTCATTGCATTTGTATTTCCGTCACCTAGCATAGTGCTTACTATACAGTAAGTTCTTAATATATGCTTATTGATTAATTATCATCATTTTATATAGAAAGAAACAGTTCTGAAAGGTTGAATCTGTTATGATAATACCCCTATGCTTCAATGGAAGAGAGGAGTAAATGTCCCAATAAATGTCCCAATTACATGAAGATTACATCTTTCATAAAAATGCTTTTGTATAAGATAGAGAGATGTGGACTTGATAATAGTACTCTAAGGTGGAACCAGAGAAGACTGGACATACAGAGATGATTGAATATATTCTTGCTTAATAGTATTATCAGTGTGGATGGAATCCTTTAATGGCATACTGCAGAGCTCTGTCCTTGGTACTGTCCAGCTCAAAGAGTTTATCATTGACTTGGAAAGAGTATTAGACAAAAGGTCAGTGGACCAATCTGTGATTGCTAGGCTTCTGGGGAAATAGGTTACAATTTTCCCTTCCCTTCCATAGTGGGAAGAGTGTTCAATTTGAAATGATAAGACTGGAGTTGAAATACCAGTACTGCCACTAATTATTATCTATGTAATCTGGTAAGTAATCTAACCACCCTAGGTCCTGGTTTCTTCATTTATAAAATAAAGAGGTTGTACTAGATGATCTCTCAAGTCCCTTTTTTTAGTTTAAAAATTATGATTTTATTAAGAATCGCAGAATTTAGAACTCAGAAGGAACTTTAGGAGCCATTTAGTTCAAATAATAGATAAGTGGAATCCATGTTATGATATGCTTAACAAATTCAGACTCTGCATGAAGACTTCCAAAGAGGAGGTTTCACTAGTCCTCTGCCCCCAACCTCTTTAGAAAGTCTATTTCACATGTGAATAGGTTTAATTATTGGGATTTCCCCCCCAATGTTAAGCCTAGATGGACCTCATTGCAATTTCTCAGTTCCATCAGAACTTAGTATCTCTGGGGCCAAACAAAACATATCCAATTCTGTCTCAGAAAAGACAGCAGGTATGTACACCAATTTATTAATGACATGAGATTAGAGTTGTAAGTAATGTAATGGACACAGAGTAATGCTTTAAAAGAATAATAGAACTTGCATTAGAATCTAAATCCTGTAATGAATAAATTTTTAAAAGAATTAATTTAGCTTTGACAATAATCTTAGCATTGAGGATTCACAGAAAAAACATCAATCCCTTGATGTCAAGGAAAACATATTCTGATGGGGAGAGGAGTGTCAATAACATGAAAAGTTTCAACTGCAAATCTGATGGAAAAATCCTTGGTCTATTTTTTGTTGGAAAATGATTCTTAGGGTACAATAGCAAAGCAGATGTTAATACTACTTCTTTAATGTCATTTCCACTGATAAAACATCAGTTTCTGATGAACCATTTGACAGTGCCAAGGACTTTGGTGGCAAGAACTTTCTTTTCTGGATCTTCAATAGATATGACTGTAGCATCTGAAGAAGCAGCTGCCAGGCTGTATCTCTAGGCATTGCTTCCCAGGATGACAGCTTCAGGCCCTGGAGTGGAAGTACTCCTTTTCCAAAGCTCTTCATTCAGAGTCCTGAGCTCTCTTCCATCAAGGTTTGAAAGGAGATGGTGGTCAAAGTGGTGGGTGGTGGTTTGATTTAACTGACACATTAGTTCCTGTCTGTCCCTCAGGATGCCTTGCTGCTTTGTTTAAGTTGGTTTTCCTACCCTGTGTATAACATTTGGTTGACGGTTGTTGTAGTCCCTTCCCCACACTAATTATTTCTTCAGTTAATAGTTATGAGGTCTAGGTGAAAGAAGAACTCATGGTCTGGAGAGTGCTATCACTTCCAGGGCTCCTGTGTTTATTTGCTTGTTGGTAGTAGTTGGTTAAATAATAATTCTAGAGATTGATTTTTAGAAATTGCTAATAACTATTAATATTAATTACTAATTACTATTAGTGATAAAGAAGATAAGTTCTTTCTCCACAATGATTTCTCCCTTCAGTGATGGCTGTGGAGACTAGGCAGGAAGCAAATCTGGTGGTTTGTGAAGCCATGCTATTCTCAAGGCTCTTGGGTTCAGGGTCCTGAGCTAGAAGAAGGAAAGGGGGTATAGTGGAAAGAACATGGGGTCTGGAGTAAAAAAGTCTTAAGTATAAATTCAGGCCTAGATAGGTGATGTTGGGCAAATCAGTCAGCTTCCCTATGCCTCAATTTCCTAAACTGTAAAATAAGGATAATAATGTCTACCTTACAGGGTTGTTGTAAGGATCAAATAAGACTAATATATATACATATATAGTAACAGAATCAATGACAGCAACAATCATAAACATATATAGCATAGGTATTTTTAATATTTGTTAACTTGAGATCTTTGATTTTGGAAATTGTGCCCCAATAAACAACATACCATTCATATTAATTTCCTTTTGAAAACAAAGCCCTTTTCTATCATGGTATAAAAATAACCATGGACTCTCAAATGTGAAGTCAGAAAAATCCAAACTCCAGAAGGTTTTACCAAGATGGAGCAACTTCAAGAACGGATCTGGCAATGGATGTGTGCCATTCATCTTAGAACCAGTATAAAGTCCTAGAAGCTCATCAGCAGAAAGTTGACCTTTAGGTTAAGATCTGGCCTTTTCCCACTATAACTTTTGAAATTTACTATTAAATTTTGAGGAAGTTGTAACTAGACTCAATGAATGGGAGTGTCCACACCAACAAAATTACAATTTTTTTTTGAAGAATACAGAAGTAAAATGGATAATTTTTATCTTGGATGGTATTTTAACTGAGAAATAGCTGTCATTCTACTAGATAAACTATTCTTGGTAGGGTGAACTTTAAGAAAATACTAAGAGTTTGCCATTTTTGTCCTTTGTTCTTGAAGAGGACCAAAATGACATCGTTATGCTAGAGTCAAGTTACTGTGTGTCCAACTGTGGCTGATGAGACCATTATAATCTTGGAATGCTCTGCCATAGGTTGGACACAAATAGTTCCTATGAATATTTGAGGTGGATTCTCTAACTTTGGTCATTTTGCATTTCTTCTGAGCTAATTCAATTATGCTTTGCTCAAAAAGTACAGCATCTTCTCTGATGAAGGCACATTATGCTGGGTAGTCATGTGTCAGTATCTCCCATGTCATACAATCGATTCTAAACTTCTTAAGAGTGACTTTGAGAGTGTCCTTTTGAGAGTGTATTGCTTTTTTCTGACCAACTGACCAAGTGAGCACTTACTCTGTGAATTCTCCATAAAATAGAGGGTTTTTTTGGGCAAGCATACATTTAGCTTTTGAACAGAGAGTGCAATTAGAACTTATTCACATTAAGAAAGTGTACATATAAGAAAGAATTGGGGGAGAACTTGGATGAAATACATGGTTATCATTTTTCAGTATATTTTCTTATGTGACTTCTTGAATCATATGATATGAGGGACACTATGCTACAGTGGCTAGAACACTGGCTTTGAATTTAGAAAGTGTGGGTTCAAATCTTGTTTCTTATAGCTATTATGTGACCTTGGGAAAATTTTATTAATGGTCACTTTATTAATGCCAATCTTGAATTCTCCCTTCATTATCTTATTTCTAATCTTACCCATACTAATTCTTTCTTATGTTCTTTACTGTTATTTTAAACCATTCCATTCTTTGGCATGTCCATTCTTTCCTCTCTTCTTGTGGTCTAGTTGTAGTCAATTTTTTTTATTATTCTAGAGATTAATTTTCATTTTATCATAGAGACTCTTCCATTGCAGTATCTCTCTCTGTCTCTCTGTCTCTCTTTCTGTCTGTCTCCTTCCTCTCCTTTCTGTCTCTCCTCTCTTCTTCCTTCTCTCTCACTTACTCATTCCTTATTACTTTTCTTGTTTGGACTCTTCCACTGCAACTTCTTCCTGTCTTTTTGTTGTGGTGGTCATTATTATTATTTTTAATATAGTACATTTGATGTTTTGAGATGGGATTGGGAATTAGGCTTAGTCATGATCACTAAATGCCATATTGTGGAAAGCCTAAATTGTTTGTTGAATTTAGATCAGCAATTTTATATAGCTGCCTAAAAAGCTAATGTGATCAAAACACAACATTAATAGGAACATTAATTGAAGCAGAGTACTGAGATTATAGGAAGTATTAATCCCACTGCAGCCTGCATTATTCAGACTAAGTGTTTCTTTTCTACTTGGATCAAAACAACTGCAATGGACCTCAGAGGCCATCTACTCCAATTACCTCCCGTTACAGATGAGGCAACTGAGTCCCAGAAAGTGATTTGCAAAATGTGACATGTAGTAAATGGAAAGAGCTGGGATTTAGACTAACATCCTTTGACTTCACATTCAGCCTGTTTCCAATGTACTACACTCTCTCAAGTATTATGTTTGCTTCTGGAACCACATTTCCAAAGGCCCACTGACAAATTAGAAAATATTCAGAAAAGAATCTCTTGGTCATCTAGGTGGCAAAATGGGTAGAGTATTGGACTTGCACACAGGAAGATTCCTGAATTCAAATCTGGCCTCAGACACTTACTAGCAGTCCTATTTGCCTCAATTTCCTCACCTGTAAAATAAGAAGGAAATGGCAAGAAAACCTCAAAGACTCAGACATGACTGAAAACAACAACAAATATAGAAGAGAGCAATGAGAATGAGGAAGGCTTTAGAATTTCTGAAACATACAAGGAGGAGCAGTTGAAATAACTCAGAGTAGAAGTAACTTAGCCTGAAAAAGAAAAGTCTTAGGGTGAACAAAATAGTGATCTTCAAATTCAGCATCAGAGAGTTAAGGCTGTAAGGGATCTCAGAGGATCTCTAGTTCAACCCTTTCAACCCCTTCCATTTTATATATAAGGAGTCTGTAGTGCAGAATGGTGAAATGATTTGCAATGGAAGTCAGGTAACCTGAATTTTGGATCCAGCAATCTTTCTACCATGGTATCTTTCCATATTTGAGTGGCTATCATATTGAGAAAAGAATAGATTTTCTGTATTACTCTAGAGATCAGAATTAGAACCACAAAGTAACAGGGAGGTAGATTTAAACTGAAAAGAAGAAATAATTTTTAGGTAGAATTTTCCAACAAAGGAATGGACTGTCTAATTAAGTAGCGAATTCCTTGTCTCTGGAAGTATTCTAATAGAGCCATAACCACCCTTCAGTACTATTTCAAAAGGAATTCTTGAACTGAATAAATTGGACTAGGTCCCCTTTCAATTCAAAGACACTCAATCTATATAAACTTTGCTATTCAAAGCTGCTGCTCCTGTGATAAACTTCTTTCTGATACAAGTCCAAAGACAGTATATAAAGCTAGAGCCCAGGAATAGATTTCTGGCTCCTAAAACTATTTTCTATCATTTAGGAGCTATAGTAAGTCAGTGGGTGCATATGACTACTATATTTGAATGAGAAGATTTTCTGCTTCCATTAAATTATCTTTTTTGGTGTCATATCTTTTTATTATAAATCTAGTAATCAACATACATAAAATCTCAAAAAAAAAAGAGAATAAAAAGAAGAATTTTATATTAACCAGTCTCTTTTGTTATATCCAGTTTTGCTAAAAATATATTAAATTTAACAATGAGTAACAAAATTCTCATTGCTGGTATATCATTCTGAAATTTATTTTCTTCATAATATTTTAAAGAAATATTTTTTCTTTTTTGTTTTCTCCCAGTAGAATGTAAACTCCAGAAAGGCAAAAAGATTGTTTCATTTTATAAATTGTATTTCTTTCCCCAAACTTAATAGTATTTTATTTTTTTAAAATTACATGTAAAGATAGTTTTCAATATTCATTTTTGTAGGATTTTTTAGTTCCAAAAAACTATCCTTTTACCTCTTCCCTCCCTCAAACAGCAAGCAATCTGATATTGGTTATACATATATAATAATTTAAAATATATTTTCTAATTAATTATGTTGCAAAAGAAAAATAAGAACTAGAATTTATATTTCTAATATAGTACCTGTTTAATAAACGCTTTTTAAAAAAGTGAATCATCTTTCTAGCTCTCAAAATACTTGAAGAGTCAGAGTGAAGAATACCCAAATGCTCTTGACAAATATACAACCTCTTTTTTAAAAGCAATGTTTTATTTTCTTCAATTAGATGTAAAAACAATTTTCAACATTAAAAAAAATTTGATTTCCAAGTTCTTCTATTAAGTTTTTAACCATTTCATTTTCTTATGCTTTTTAGAGAACTGATGGTATCTGAATACATATTGAAGCATACTTCTTTTACTTTATTTTTCTTAAGTTTCTTTTAAATTTTCAGTCTGTTTCTTTCACAATATGATTTTTGGAAATGTTTAGCATGACTACATATGTTTAACATATATCAAATTGCATCTTAACAATGAGGTGGAGTGGAGAGAGAGTAAAAAATTGATGCTGAATTTTAAGATGGGTTAACTAAAGTATTAACAACATAAAATTAAAATACCACTTGAGAACAGCAAAATATCATGCAACAGAAAGAAAAAAGTCCACCAGCATCTGGATTTTAAACACACCTACCATCTCTGATTCTGTACTTTTATCCTATCTATTTAAAAATGGCTTGATTTTCCTAGTTTTGGAAGCTACAGACTGCCCTTTTTGTTTTCTTATATAATTCTAAACTCTAAACTTGAAATGCAGTCCTTGAATGCCTGTACAATTCTTATACTTAGCCCTGTCTATAGTTGCACACCCACAGAACATAATTGTATATTAGGCCTGGATAATTATTAATTACTATTGATATTAATATTAGATCTTAGCTATTATCTAGTCCATTTCCATCACTTTATAGATGGGAAAACTGAGATGAAGAAAAGATATAACTCTGAAACCACATTTCTTGACATCATCCTACTTTTTACTTCATCAAATTTAACATCTAATATATATATATATATATATATATATATATAATTAATAATGGACACAGTTGGCTATAGCTGTCTGTTTGACTACATTGTACTATTTACTACATAATATGTAGAATCCTTAGAATCTTGCTATAGAGTTGTAGAGGTCTAATAATTTACAGATTAGACAAATGATAAGACAATTGAACTGCTAAGAGTCTTCTCCAAAGTCACAAGGCTAGTAGGTTTCTGAAGTAGAAAATAAACCACTTTTCTGACTCCCATGTCTAATCTCAATCCTTTTTATACTATCTAAATAATATTTGATAAGTTTTTAAGTGAGATACTATTATGTGTCAATCAAGCTTCATTTGTCATAATTTTAAACAACATATATTTTAATTGAGAAGAAACACCCTATGTGACTTTAAAAAGTGTTGTCTCCTGCAATTAGAGTATATATATTGGAAGCAAGAACCCTTTAAAGAAATTGTTTGGTCTTGTCATTATTTACATTTAGTGGTTTTTGTTATGCCAAAGTTCCCTTTTAATGTTGTGACCTAGTTTCTCCAATTGTCCTATTTAGTTATTCTGCCTTAGGTTATGACCTTTCCCTCTTAATAGACATTCCTTAATGTTTGACAAGATAAAGGTTTATCCATTTCAGATGTCATTAGAATATCAGTAATCTCCCTCCATTAGGTTATCCCCACCTAGGTCCCTCCATTATGTCGTTGTTCTTGTTATTCTATAAAAAGCTCGCTGCCCTGTGATTTGGGGCTAGACTCTTTGAGATGATAGTCTCGTCTAGCCCTGGGATCAACATGGATCTGTTGGCCCCAGTTTTTCTCTCCATTTAATAAACTATTGAATTGGTCTCTAATCTCTATCTTGCTCAGTTTCTTTGGCATTACATTTTGGAGCTCCCCAGAGAGATAATTAGAAAATGAGCAGGATTAGAGATGAGACTTTCTGGTCTCTGCCTTGGGCAGGGTGGCTGTGGATCTGAATTCTTGGCCTGTAGAGGCCAGAATCTCCCTGGATTTTTTTTCCCAGAGCCTCTGGGAAAGAGAGCAGTTTCCAGCCACAACAGCCTGATAGTAGACAACCCCATTTCGGCCACAGGAGAGTAAGTTTGTCTGGGTACCTTTTGGGATACCATCTGGTTGTGTCTTAAGACTTGTTTTGTTTGGTATGCTAGCATCTGGGTGTAGGGTCTTCTGGACGCAGGGAACCCTACCTGGGTGTCTTTTAAAGACACATTGGCTTAGCCTTGTGTGTGAATAATCAGACATGGTTGTCACTGTTGGGGTGTCCTTGAGAAATACGGAACTCTGGACAAGGTAAAAGACTTTTTTTTCTTTCCTTATCTTATAGTGGACTGCAGTCAAGTGGACACTGCAGTCATTGTTTGGAGCTCTTGGGAGCTCTGGCACAATTCTTTAGGAATTACTGCGGATTGATAAAAGACTTCTTTTGTCTGCTCTGTCTCTAAAAAGAGATACGAGGGAGGCTTCAAAGATTTGGAAAACTAAAAGTTGTTACCTGTTCATAATCTAGACACTCCACTGCATCTAAAATCTTTCCTGGAGCAGATGCTTTGCTTGAGGAAACTCTTTCTGTCCAAATCCTTTCCAGAGACAAAGGCCCTTCCTTTGCATCTCAGTGCATTTCGACAAGAGTTCCTCCCCCACTTCTTCCATCTAGTGGGGAGTGTATATGTCTTTTTGGAGGTGGAGTGGGGGGGAAGGGTAGCACATGGAATCCTATCCTCCCCCCTCCTTCTAAACTATTCCAGACATATTTTTTTATCAAGTTGTAGCTATTTGGTTTTTGGCTAAAACTGATCAGCAAACTGATAAGGTTATGGTAAATATATGTTTAGGATTTGTTACTAGAGGTAAAATTTCTTGGGTTTGTAGTTAATATGCACTGCATTTTTTTCCTCCTGTAACTGATTTCTATAATCAGAGCAATGGTCAATAAGAAATTGTTAATTCAATTATGTCATACCTTGCTGTTCCCAATCTGGTTATCTGTAACCATTATATCCTAAATACTTGAGCAAATAAGTACTTAGTCTGGTCATCTATTGGTTACTAGATATTGTGTCTGGATATTCAAGTTTTTTTTTTTAAGGTTTATAAGTAATGAGAGGCCACATCTTGAAGCAATCTTTGTGGACCAGTCTTTCTATCTCAGACTGTTCTAACATTTCTTTGTTAAACTTGTTTTTATTTATAGATTTGGTCAAATTGCAGATATATTGACTTGCTTCTGGGACCTACATCAAGCTTTGATTGTCAGCACGCCACACTACATACACACATCCCCCTTCCGGACTGAACATCGTCCTGTTCAGCAGGAAGAAGCAATTGAGAACCATCGCCCACTTTTCCTCATGTAATTTGGACTGATATGGGGGAGTGGGAAAATGGTTGACTTGTTAGAATTTTAACTGTATTACTGTGTGTTTAAGACTTGGGATGGAAATTGTTAACTTGTGTAACTATTGCTGTTATGTTTAAGGGACTTTTAGTCTGTTATGTATATGCATATGTATATGATTTATATGTGGGATGGTCATTTGATAATTCCTTTCCAAAAGAAAAAAGGGAGGAGAAGAAAGAGGAAATTGGGGAAACTGGTGTATTTCCTTAGGCACTTCTGCTCTACCTCCTATCTTGCTAGTTCAGATTTAATTGGAAGTCATTTACTCCTTGCTTAAATTTACTAGACTATGATTTGCTGGTTGTGCTTTAACTTGGAAATCCTTTATTCTGTTGGAATTGCCCTGGCAGACTCAGTTTTTTGGGATCATTTTTTAGAAATAACCAGAAGTTGGATATCTGTCTTGGAACTGGTAGTCTCTCTGAGCTGTTTCTCCACTCCTGTTACCTCAAGTCCTTAATTAATATTTCAGCATACTCTAAAGGACCTTGTAGTTGATATTGAGGCCTCTAAAAGTCTGGGGTTTGCCTGCCTTGGTCTAACTGTGCATAATCTGCTCAGAAATCTGATGCTTTCTTCAGTCCTGTTTGTTCCTCTGGACAGGACAGGTGGAGCTGCTCCAAGCCTCACCCTCCTCCCCTGGAGCCGGCTGCCCCTCTGAATGGGCAACACAACTGCCTTGAGCCTGCTGCTCTCCGTAAACAGAGGCCAAGTCATGCACAAATGACCATAGCCGTCCATATGCTTCCCAACTGCAGAGGATCTGACAATTGATTGTCAGAAATAATTGAAATAAGGAACTTTGTGTATTGCTGATTAACTCTGAGGTTATCAGGGAGAGACTTGACCTTGCCATAAGTCCTTGCATTGGTCTAGCTTTATTTTGATTTTTATTTGGTCTATTCACTTCACATAGGGTTGTTCAAAATTATGGTGCTAAGGCCTTCTAGAGGAAGGTAATTCAAAGATTTGAATAGTTCCAAGAGAAAAAGTGGGGAATGTTATGCCAAAGTTCCCTTTTAATGTTGTGACCTGATTTCTCCAATTGTCCTATTTAGTTATTCTGCCTTAGGTTATAACCTTTCCCCCTTAATGTTTGAGATAAAGGTTTTATAGACATTACTTCTTAATGTTTGACAAGATAAAGGTTTATCCATTTTAGATGTCTTTAGAATATCATTAACCTCCCTCTATTAGGTTATCCCCACCTAGTACCTCCATTATGTCATTGTTCTTGTTATTCTATAAAAAGCTCTCTGTCCTGATTCTTGGGGCTAGACTCTTTGAGATGATAGTCTCGTCTAGCCCTGGGATCAACCATGGATCCATTGATCCCAGTATTTCTCTCCATTTAATAAACTATTGAGTTGGTCTCTAATCTCTTGTCTTGCTCAGTTTCTTCGGCATTACAGTTTTGGTAATGTAACACCTATTCTTCTATTACTCCACATATGACTGGGATTCCCAGAAAACTACTTTGAAGAAACTCTCAAGGTTTCTTAGGGTACATCCAGTTAAAGAGAACCATAACTCACAAGCCTCCATTAATGTGATTACTTTTTATTATTATATTTTATTTACTATTTATTATTACTATTATGTTATTTCATTATTTATTTATTATTAATGACTTGTTTATTTATTAGGTAAATTTGCAGCCTATAATTTATAGTTATAAGTCACATGTAACTTACAAAACTTCCCAGTGCAGCTAAACTAGATTAAAATATAGTTGGGAAATATTTCTAAAAATAAATAAAAATACAGTGCAATAAAATAATATTAATTTGTAATTTTTAAAGTCAAGCTGGCCAGAGGGATCTGTTCTATTTTTGATTTATACCGCAGATCTAGATGACAAACAATTCCAAGTAAAGACATTTAATGATATGTAAGAAACATAATAGACCATTTCTCTCCCCTCCCCAAAGTTAACATAGTTAAAGAATATGAATGAATGAAACAGAATACACATGAAGAAATAGCTTATCTCTCTGACCCAATCTTGTTCCTAATAACTTTTGGTGAGATTGTTTTTTCATTTTGAAGAGGAACAATCACATCATGGGATGATAACTTGAAATTTGGGTGAATTGGATTTAAGTGAGACAGAGTTGTGCAAAATCATCAGTGTAACTCTTTCAGTCATAAAAATTCAGCAGCAAAACAAAAGTCAAGATGACTGATGATGGTGACGCAGTAAATAGAGTACTAGGCTGGAATCAGGAAGATTTCACCTCTCAAACACTACTGGCTGTGTGATGCTGGCAAGTCATTCCTCTGCTTACCTGTTTCTACAAATATAAAATAAGGATAATAATGATAATAACTTTGAAGGGTTGTGAGGATCAAATAAGATCACATTTGTAAAGCACTTAGCAAAGTGGTTGGCACATGGTAGATATTATTAAATGGTTATTCTCTCTTCCCTCCCCCTTTCCTCTCTGTTCCCTACTAGTCTCTTGGGGAATGTAGTCTTTCTCAAGTATGTGGAGCTAATGTGAAGTCTCTGTGGATGCTGCTTTCTCTTGCTTTCATGTGGTTACTGCTTGACTGTACTTCACTGATCTCATGGTTATTGTTGGTTATTTTTAGGTATAGCCCCCATGGATGAGTGATAGAAGAACTTTTTTTTTGTTGAATGAAAGGGTGGATTCTGCTATCTCTAATTTTGTTTTTACTTTCTCCAAAGTCCAAAGTTCATCAGCTTTAAGAAAAGCAGATCTGATTAAGATCGGACTAAGAAAACTTGTTATTCTCTTCCTCATTGGAGTCTGTAAGTTTCAGAACTTTCTCTATGATCAGCTTTTCCTCTCTAAAATCCAAATCTTGCCTCTCAGGGCAATGTACTCTGGAACATAGTTCAGCCAGTCAGCTAAGTAATGACTAGAGACATTGTCTATTTTTTTTTTAAATCATAATTTCCTGTTCACTAAGTGAGGTACTCTATTAAGGTTAGAAATTCTTTGTAACTCCTTGTTGATGTATGATTGCTGTTTGTAAAGCCCAATTATGCTTATGGCATTCCTCTGCTCAAGTGACTTCCAATTATATGTAATAATCTCTTCTGTTAGGCAATTTAAGTCTTTCACAAATAAACTCCAGAATACCTTTCCAGATTTATTACTCATAACTTTTTTTTTACATACTTTGCAATGATTAGCACATAGTACTTTATAATGTATGTGGGTTGAATTTTTGTGAAATCACATCCTTGAAACTCATTTTAGGAGCTTCCTTTCCGATAAGCTACTAAGGGCATGAAGATGTGAGTCATTTTGCTGTTATTATTGTTGTTTCTCATGCAAATAAACAGGGAGGATATAGGCAAAATTACAAAATCTTTACATAGAACCATTTGTAAGACATGAAGCTTTGCCTGATTCTTAGTTTCAAATTCTTGTCTTTATTATGTATGCATGATTTGCAACAAACATCTCCTGGCTTTGAGCTAAAAAGGCTTTACATCAAAGGCTGGTTTCAAACATTTTCTGGGGAAGTGATCTTAAACAAGGAAACAGCAACAACAATAGATTAGAATTTCAGAAAGCCTTTCACATCAGCATCAGCCATTATATGTCAGAAGAGGGACTTGTACCAAGGTGGTCTTGGGTCTGAGGACAGTTCTTTATTCAATGTGAAACACAGCCTTTCTTGAATTTGGAGAGTTTATAAATTTCTTCTCTTAAAAATTTTTGTATTAAGATTTTCTGTTCCTTACATTATCATAGTTATCTCAAGCATCCCTTCCTTTAGCCTTTCTGAGAAACATCCTACATGACAGCATTTTTTTAGAAAGAAAAAAAAATCAGCACAGCTCGCCAGTATTTTGAAAAAGTCTCAAAACATTCACAAGATATAACAATCATAGATAGAAGGTTGAACTTGGAATTAATAGCTCTGGGTTCATGTCCTATCTCTGTCCTTTAAAGCTCTGTGACCATGCCAAATCTCAATTTCTTTTAAGTTTGTTTCCTCATTAGTAAAAAGAGGATAGGGGTAGCTAGATGGCTCAGTGGATAGAGTCATTTTCTTGACTTCAAATCTGGCCTCAGACATTTACTAACTGTGTGCCTCTGGGCAAGTCACTTAACTCTGTTTGCCTCAGTTTACTTATTTATAAAATGAGTTGGAGAAGTAAATGGCAAACCAGTCCAGTATCTTTGCCAAGAAAACTCTAAATGGGGACATGAAGAGTTGTATGTGACTGAAATGACTCAACAATAAGAAGAAAATGAGAATAACAATGTCTTTAGTAACGTTCACCAGTATTATTGAGAAGTATATGAGAGATAATTCTTGAAGTGTTTTTCAACTTTCTAACAATATATATTATTCTTTCCATTTACATTGCTGTTGTTACCATATATTTTGGGGGGGCTATGTTCATATATATATCTTTCCAAGTTTCTCTATGTTCATCAGACACATTGTTTCCTATAGCATTCTAATATTCCATCACATTCACATACCACAATTTGTTTAGCTAATGCCTAATTGATGGATATCTACTTTATTTCCAATTCTTAACTAGTATAAAAATGTTGCTATAAAAATTTTGGAGTATATTTTGCTTAACAATAGTTTCCTTGAGGGTAAAAGCCAGTAATTGAGTCTCTGATTCAAAGGGTATGAACATTTTAGTCATTTTATTTGCATGTTTCCAAATTGTTTTCCTTTGTGGCTGTGTCATTACACACCGTCAACAATGTATTAGTAAGCCTACCTTGTCATAACTTCTTCAGCTTTGACAATTGCCATTTTTTGAGTGATTTTTGACAATATGCAAGGTATGGTTTGCATTTCTCTATTAGTGATCTGGTACATTTTTTTCTCATGTGATTATGAATAATACATAGTAGTTGTTTTTTTTGTCACAACTGGTTGTTCATATCTTTTGACTTTTAACTCCAATTTATTTATTGGCTAATGGCTATTAGTTTTAATATTTATTAATTGTTTATATTTCTTGTATACCAAACTTTTATCAGAGAAATTTGATACTTTTTTTCCCCATTAAATTCTTTTCCTTCTTATTCTAGATGTGTTAATATTTTCCGTGTAGCAGCTTTTTGGTTTCAAGTACTTAAAGCTATTTGTTTTATCTTATCTTCCCTAGACCTATTTCTGTCATTGGTAAAAAAAAAAGGTAAGATATTAAATTAACTGACTTCTAAATCCTTCATAGCTCTAGATCAAAGTATGTTTAATCTTGGGTTAATGAACTTGATTTATTAGAAATGTTTTGATAACTATTTAATTATACTTGGTTTTCTTTTTAATATTGTGTATTTTATTTTATTTCTTTAAAAATATTATTTTCAGAAGCAGCTAAGTGATGCAGTGGATAGAGCACCAGCTCTGAAGTCAGGAGGACCTGAGTTCAAATATGACCTCAGACACAATACTTCCTAGCTGTGTGACCCTAGGCAAGTCACTAAACCCCAGTTGCCTCAGCAAAAATAATATATGTATATTAAAGGTCCATACCTTTAAACAGATGACTAAAGAAGTCCATGACATAAAAACCTTAAGAATACCTGCTGTAGATCTATGATTCTATGATTTGTTCTCTCCTTTGCCATTATAATTATCCTAGCTCATGCTTTTAGCTTTCCTTAACTAAACTTCTGTAATGGTCTCCTCACAATTATTCCTGTTTTTAACATTCTCCAACACCTCTTTATAACACTGCCAAAATTATCTTTACCTTATTATCTTACTCCCAATGTATTTTTCCAGACATGCCTTATAATATTTCCTTTCACATATTATGTTTCTTTCCCCCTGAGGCAATTGGGATTAAGTGACTTGCCCAGGGTCACATAGCCAGGAAGTGTTAAGTGTCTGAGACCAGATTTGAACTCAGGTCCTCCTGACTTCAGGCTGGTGCTCTATTCACTGGACCAACCAGCTGCCCCACACATATTTTACTTTTCTAACAGAGTAGAATCTCCTACTCATAGGTATAATATCTATATGATCTATTTCTCTTCTAATTTTTAAATAGCATGGTCTTTAATATTAAGATCACACATCAATTTAGGTTGCATTGTAAAAAGTGGTGAAGTGTGGGCCTAACCCTAATTTCTGTCAGCTCACATAAGTCTTATTATTTCTCACTTTCTCATCTACTTTGTTTCATCAATCTATTTCTATATTAGCCAAGACAGATGGATTTGATAGCTGCCATTTCTAGATGTGCTATTGCTTCATTATCCTTACTTCTTTTCATCATTTCCATTCATATGCCAGATTTTTTTTGTTTTTCTAAATGAATTTTATTGTTATTTTAGCAAGTTTTTATAAAATATCCCCTTGGTAATTTGAATGGACAACTCTATTCATAGTGAATAGAATGACTTGTCTTCCTGAGTTGGAATCTGCCATCAAGGCACTCACTAGCTGGGGTGACACTGGACAAGTCACTTAACCCTGTTTGCCTCAGTTCCTTGTCTAAAAAATGAGCTAAAGAAGAAAATGGTAAGCCACTCTAGTATCTTTGCCAAGAAAATCCCAAATGAAATAATGAAAAGTGAGGAAATGACTGAACAAGAGCAAATTTGACTGATATACCACTAAAAATATAAATTAATTTTGCTAGTATTGTCATTTTT
Source organism: Sarcophilus harrisii (assembly GCF_902635505.1). NCBI lineage: Eukaryota > Metazoa > Chordata > Mammalia > Dasyuromorphia > Dasyuridae > Sarcophilus > Sarcophilus harrisii. The sequence goes on from NC_045430.1 coordinate 171,456,566, forward strand.
ATTATATTGGCATAGTCTAATGATGAGCACTGGATATTCCTCCAGCTATTTAAATTTATCTTTATTTCTTTAAGGAATACTTTCTAATTGAATCTATACCAGTCTTTTGTGTGTTTTGGGAGGTTGTTCCAAGGCTATGATTTTTAATAAGATTTGTGGATGGCAAAGGAAGGCTTTTTTGAGATGACACCTGAATTGAGCTTTGAAGGAAAGGAAAAAATTCCAGTAGATGAATAGAGACTATCTTTTGCCTTTCTTTGTATCCAAAATGATTAGCACAGTGCCTAGAACACAGTAGATGCTTAATGAATGTTTGACTGAATACATTCTAGAAATGGGACATAGAATGAGCTCATTTCTAGAATGTATTCAGTGCACATATAAGAGAATGGAAGGATCAGGAGATAGGAAGGAGCTGAAAATATTTTGTCTCATTGAAAAGATCAATATCTGAAGAAGAGTATTATAAAGTCTGGAAAAGTAGTTGGGAATAAGATGATAAGAGGATATAAAGTGTTTGAAAGAGTTGCTACAGAAAGGCTAAATTGGAAATGGGAAGATATGTGAGGATGCCACCATAAAACTTTAGTATAGCAAAGCCAAGTATATGAGCTAGCATATTTATAATGAGAGTGGAGAGAAGAGGTCATAGATCTGTAGCAGGAGTTCTTAAACTTTTTATATGATGAACTCATTGGCAGTCTGGTTAAGGCTCTGGACTTATCAGAATAATATATTTAAAGGAATAAAATAAAATACATAGGGTTAAAAAGAGAATCAAATGTATTCAAATACAGCCATTAAAATATTTCTTACAAACCAAGTCCATTATCCTAAAGTTAAGAATACTCTGTTCTAAAGCTTTGAAGATTTAGAAACCAGTAATCTAATCCCTTTATTTTGAAAATAAGAGAAACAGGAATAGGGGGATAAACTAAATCAAACCAACAATAAATAATTATTAAGTAAATAGTCTGCTAAATGTGATAGATAAAAAAGTACTGCAAAAAGAAAGAAATTTCCCTCAATGAAACGAGGGAAGAAAATATATAGAAGGAAGCTTTAATTAAATAATGGTGGTGAATCCTGAAGAATGAAGGTTAACTGGTTTCAGTCCTTCTTCAGAATGGAGGTACAAGGAGGAATTTGACCAGCAGAAGAAGGGAGTAAGCAGCTGAGTCATCATGGTAAGGTACTTAGCATGCTTAATAAAATATAATTGATAAGTTTCAGCCCTGTCCCTGGCTCCAGCTCCAACACTAGACCAAGCATTGGCCCAAGCAACAGCTGCTGGAACAGATCTATGGACTTCTGAATCATCAGCTCTAATGGTTTCTAGCCTCTCAGCCAAGAGATACAAAAGATGATTTGGAAGATTAGCAGGGAAGGTTTGTCAGTAGGATGAGAATCTTGGAAAACCAGCAAACCCTGAATGGGCATGACCAGTGGTGGTGGCAGCTTTCAGAGGTCTCAGGTCACAGGGGTTCTCTTTGTTGGCAGTGAAGAAGGATTCTGTTGCTTTAGCACCCTAGATCTTATAGCTACACTGGGGCAAGGACACACCTAATAGTTTCAGGGCAGAAAAGAGTGATTGTGGTCAGGTGCCTAGAAAGGTCTCTGAAAATAGCTGCACAAACCCCTGAAAATTGGGACAGTGCACTCTTCACCCTGGAAACAGATCCCTGTTTTAACAAAGAGTTAAAAGCCAAATAACGAGCTAGGAAAATGAGCAGACAGAGAAAAAGATTCTGAGCATAGAAAATTACTATGATATCAAAAAAGATCCAAATACACATTCAGAAAATGATGACAGAGTCAAAGATTCTACATCAAAGCCTCCAAGAAAAATAAGAATTAGGCTCAGCCATAGAAGAGCTCAAAAGAGATTTTGAAAACCAATTAACAGACATTGACGAAAAATTAGGAAAAGAAATGAGAGTAGTACAAAGCTAATAGGCAGAACAATATCTTTAATAATAGCAAAACTGGCCAAATGGAAAAGGAGGAACAAAAGTTCACTGAGGAAAATAATTCCTTCAAAATTAGAATTGAGCAAATGGAAGCTAATGTCTTCATGAGAGATCAAGATACAATAAAGCAAAACCAAAAGAATGAAAAAATAGGAAAAAAGTGGGAAAAATAATTACCTTGGAAAATAGATCCAGGAGAGATAATTTAAAAATTATTGGATTATCTCAAAGTCATGATCAAAAAAAGGGAGTGGACATTATTTTTCAAGAAATTATCAAGGAAAACTGTCCTAACATTCTAGAAACAGAAGCTAAAATATAAATTGAAAGAATCCACTGATCACTTTGTGAAAGAGATCCCAAAATAAAACTCACAGGAATATTATAACTAAATTCTGGAACTGCCAGGTGAAGGAGAAAATATTGCAAGCATCCAGAAAGAAACAATTCAAGTATAGTGGAATCACAGTCAGGATAACACATAAGATTTAGCAGCTTCTACATTAAAGGATCAGAGGGCTTGGATTATGATATTCCGGAGATCAGTGAAGCTAGGATTACATTCAAGAAGCACCTACCCAGCAAAACTGAATATAATACTTTAGGGGAGAAAGGGAGGAAATTCAACAAAATAGAGGATTTTCAAACACTTGTGATGAGAAGACCAGAGCTGAATGGGAAATCCAATTTTCAAATATACAACTCAGGAGAAGTATAAGAAGGTAATCAGAAAAGTGATATAAGGGACTTAATAAGGCTAATTTCTTTACATTCCTCTATGGGGGGAGGATACTTATAACTCATTAGAACTTTCTCATTATTATGGCAGGTAGGAATATGTATAAACAGAGGGCATAAGTATGAATTGAATCTGAAAGGATAAAGTCTAAAAAAATAAAATTAAAGGGGGAGAGAGAAATGTACTGGGAGAAAGGGAAAGGGTGAGATAGAATGGTATAAATTATCTGCTATTAAAGAGGCAAAAAAAGTGGAGGGAAAGAAAGGGAGGGAAGAGGAATGAATGAACATTACTTTCATCAGAATTGGCTCAAAGAGGAAATATCATATGCATTCAATATGGGTATAGAAAACTATATTACCCAGCAGGAAAGTAGGAGAGGAAGTGAATACAGGAAAAGGAGAGGGTGAATAGAAGAGAGAGCATATTGGGGAAATTAGTGGTCAGTAGCAAAATGCTTTTGAGAAGGAATAGTGTGAAAGAAGAGAGAGAATAGAATAAATGGAGGGAAATACAATTAGCAATAGTAATTATAACAAAGAATTTTCAAGCACATTTCTCTGATCAGGCCTCATTTCTCAAAGTATAAGAAATGGAGTCAATTTTATAAAAAAAAATTAGAGCCACATTCCAACTGATAAATGATCCAAAAGTTACAAACTATGTCCAAAGGCTATAAAATCATACATATTCTTTGACCTAACAATACCACTACTAGGCATGAATCCCAAAAGAGATTTTTTTAAAAAAGGAAATAATATACACAAAAATATTTATAACAGCTTTCTCCTCAGGGCAAAAAATTTGGGAAACTAAGGGATGCTCATCAATTGGAGAATGACTGAGTAAATTGTGGTGTGTGATTATGATGGAATATTATTGTTCTACAGGAAATGATGAGCAGGATACTCTCAGAAAAGCCTGGAAATTTCTCCACAAACTCAAGCAAAATGAAATATACTGTGTATAAGTAATAGCAATGCTGTGGGATGTTCAGCTGTGAATGACTGCTATTCTCAGCAATACAATGATTCATGACTACTCTGGAGGACTTATGATGAAAAATCCTATCCATACCCAAAGAAAGAACTGATTATGTCGAATACATATTGAAGCATACTCTCTCTCTCTCTCTCTCTCTCTCTCTCTCTCTCTCTCTCTCTCTCTTTCTTTCTCTCTCTCTCTCTTCTTTCTCTCTCTCTCTCTCTCTCTCTCTTTCTTTCTCTCTCTCTCTCTTTTTCCTTTTTTTTTTTTATTTTTTTTTTTAAGGAGAGGAGACCTATATTTCTTTCACAACATGACTTTTTATGGAAATGTTTTGCATAACTTCCCATGTACTTTCTTACTGGGGGCTGAGGATGGGTATAAGAGAGAGAATATGGAATTCAAAATTTAAAAAACAAATGTAAAAATGTTTTAAATGTAATTGGGAAAAATAACAATATTTAAAGAAAAACTTTGAAAAGAAATTTGAAGCCAAGTTCTCCAACTCCAGTGCTAGCGTTTTTTTTTTTTTTGCTTATTTATTTATTTAATAGCCTTTTATTTACAGGATATATACATGGGTAACTTTACAGCATTCTTGCCAAACCTTCTTGTTCCAATTTTTCACCCTTACCCCCACCCCTCCCTAGATGGCAGGATGAACCAGTAGATTTAAAATATTAAAAATATAAATTAATAACAAAAGGCATGACCAAAAGTTATTTTGCTGTACAAAAAGAATCAGACTCTGAAATATTGTACAATTAAGCTTGTAAGGAAACCAAAAGAATTTTGCATAAATATAGGGATTGGGAATTTCAAGTAAGGTTTTAGTCATCTCCCCAGAGTTCTTTTCTGGGCATAACTAGTTCCAGTTCATTACGCTCCAATTAAAATGATTTTGGTTTCGTTTCTGAGGATGGTTTGGTCCATCAAACTGGTCATCATATAGTTTGGTTGTTGAATAATGGATCTCCTGGTCCGCTCACTCCCAGCATCAGATCATGTAAGTCTCCACCTTTCTGAAAATTATCCCTGTTGGTTAAATTTCTTGAAAACAGTAATATTCCTTAAATTCATTATACCACAATTTATTCAGCCATTCTCCAACTATGGACATCCATTCAGTTTCCAGTTTTGCCACTACAAAAGGGCTGCCACAAAACATTTATGCAAAATAACGGGTCCCTTTCCTTCTTTATAATCTCTTTTGGGTTAAATCCCGTAGTAACACTGCTGGATAAAGGGTATGCACAGTTTGATAACTTTTTGAGCATAGTTCCAAACTACTCTCCCAAAAATGGTTGGGTTATTCACCCACCAACAATGCATCAATGTCCCAGTTTTCCCACATCCCTCCAACAATCATTATTTTTTTTCCTTTCATCTTAGCCAATTGGGGTGTGTAGTGGTTATCTTAGAGTTGTCTTAATTTGATTTCCTGATTAATAATGACTTGGGAGGCCCTTTTCATAGATAGAAATAGTTTTCAATTTCTTCATCCTGAGAATTGTCTGTTCATATCCTTTTGACCAATTTTTTCAATTGGAAATTTGGCTTGGATTTTTTATAAATTAGGTTAATTTTAATATTTTGGAAATGAGGCCTTTATCAGAACCTTTGACAAAAATATTTTCCCCGGTTTTTGCTTCCTTCTAATCTTGTCCTGCATTGGTTTTTTGTTTGGCAAAATATTTTTCATTTTATATAATCGAAATTTTCTATTTTTTGATCAGTAAGATCTCTAGTTCTTGCTTTGGTCATAAAGACCTTCCCCTTCAAGGTCTGAGGTAAAACCATCCCTGTTTCCTCTAATTTATTAATAATTTCATTCTTTATTACCTAGGTCCTTGAACCAATTTTGACCTTATCTTGGTGTTGGGGCGAAGATGGATCAATGCCTGTTTCGCCTTTATTAGGTTTCCATTCCCGAATTTTTATCAAACAGGTAAGTTCTTATCCCAAAGTTGGGATCTTTGGGTTTGTCCAAAGAACTAGGATGCTATATTTTGTTGACTGTTTTTATCCCTTGAACCCAATCTATTCCCACTTTGATCCAACTAATTCATTCCTTTAGCCAATACCAAATAGTTTTGGAACTTTTCCCTATAATATAATTTTAGATCTGGCAGCTAAGCCAATTTATTTGATTTTTTTTTTCATTAATTCCCTTTGAAATTCTTGACCTTTTTTTTCCATATGAACTTTGTTGTCATTTTTCTAGGGTCATTAAAATAGTTTTTGGGAGTCCAATTGGTATGGCGTAAATAAATGGGTTTGTTTAGGTAATATTGTCATCTTTTATTATATTTGCTTATCCAAGAGCATTTAATATTTCCCAATTGGTTAGATCAGACTTAATTTTTGGAAAAAGTAGTCTGTAATTTTGCCCAAAAGTTTCGGATTTTCCCCTTGGCGAATGGAATTCCTAAATATTTTATATTAACAGAGTTACTTTAAATGGAATTTCTTTTGTAACTCTGACTGTTGGATTTTGAGGAATATAAGAATGGTGACTTATGTGGGTTTATTTATTCCAAAACTTTGCTAAAAGTTGTGGATTATTTCTAATAACTTTTTAGCAGAATCCGGGGTTCTCTAATTATAAATCATGTCATCGGCAAAGAGTGATAATTTGGTTCCTCATTGCCTATTCCAATTCCTTTAATCTCTTTCTCAGCTCTTATTGCTATAGCCAGCGTTTTTAATAAATATTAAATAGTAATGGGTGATGGTGGGCAAACCTTGTTTTCCCAGATCTTTTGGGAATGATTTGGGTTTGTCTCATTACATATGATGCTTAATGATGGTTTTAAATAGGTCTGCTAATTATTTTTAAGGAAAGTCCTTTTATTCCTATACCTCCAAGTGTTTTTTTAATGGAATGGATGTTGGATTTTACCAAATGCTTTTCTGCATCTATTGAGAATGATCATTTGGGTTTTTGGTTAATTTGGTTACTTCCAAATTAATATTGATAGTTTCTAATATTAACCAACCCTGCATTCCTGGTTTATAAATCCTACTTGATCATAGTGTATTATCTTGGAGATGATTTTTGAATCTTTTTGGCAATATCTTATTTAAGATTTTGATCAATTATTCATTAGGGAGATTGGTCTATAATTTTCTTTCTCTGTCTTCAGCCTTACCCTGGGGTATCAGTACCATGTCTGTGTCATAAAGGAATTTGGTGGACCTCTTTCATTCCCTTTTCAAATTTTATATAGCATTGGGCCAATTTTCTTTAAATGTTTGGTAAAAATTACATTAAACCACCTGGTCCTGGGGTTTTTAGGGAGTTGTTTAATTCCTGTTCTATTTCTTTTTCTGAAATGGGATTATTCAAACCAATTTCCTCCCTCTGTTAGCTAACCCAATTTTTTGGAGGAATAATCCATTTTCACTTAGGTTATTTGTGGCCTTGGGTTGGGCAAAATTTCCCTTTTTTTCCTTTTTCCTTGGTGGGAAAGGTTTTCCCATTTTTGAATTTTTTATTTCCCTCCTTTTTTCAATCATTATTTACCAAATTTGTCCATTTTTTTTTTTTCATAGAACCAACTCTTAGTTTTATTAATTTAGTTCAATAGTTTTTTTACTTTCAATATTTTTTAATTTCTCCCTTTTAATTTTAGAATTTCCAATTTAGTATTTGATTGGGGTTTTAATTTGGTCTTTTTAGTTTTTTTGTTTGCCAAAATTCATTTCTTTTTTTCTGTTTTTCCAAAGGTTTCTAAGGATATAAAATTCCCTCTTATTCCCTTTTTGCATCCCACAAATTTTATGACGTCTCATCATTGTCATTTTATTTGGTGAAATTAATTAGGTTTCATAATTTGCTGCTTCACCCAACTTCCAAGATGAGATTGTTTAGTTTCCAATTACTTTTTGGTCTATTTTCCCCAACTTTTTGTTGAATGTAGTTTTTATTGCATCATGATCTGAAAAGAAAGCATTTACTATTTCGCTTTCGATTTTAATTTTGAGGGTCTTTATGTCCTAATATATGGTTAGTTTGAATAGGTTCATGAACCTGAGAAAAATATTCCCCTTCCATTCAATTTTCTCCAAAGATCCAACATACCCTAATTTTTCTTAATATTCTATTTACTTCTTTTAATTTCTTTTCTTATTTGTTTTGGGTTTGATTTGTTAATTCTGAGGTCGGGTTGAGATCTCCCACTATTACAGTTTTGTTGTCCCTTCTTCTTGAACCTCTTAACTTCTCCTTTAGGAAGTTGGATGCCATACCACGAAGATATATGTTTAATATTGATATTGCTTGGGTTTATTGCCTTTTAGCAGGATTGGTTTCCTTCCTTTCTCTTTTAATTGATCAATTTTTTACTTTTGTTGATCTGAGATAAGGATGGCTTTCCTCCTTTTTTGACTTCACCTGGAAGATTAATTTTGCTCCAGCCTTTTTCCTTTCTCTATTGTTCCCTGTTTTTGTGTTTCCTTGTAAACAACATTTTAGGGTTCTGACTTTGGATCCAGTCTTCTATCTGCCTTTTTATGGGGGAGTTCATCCCATTCCATTTCCAAATTCCATATTTCCATCCAAACCCTTTGTTTTATTCCCCCCCAACCCCTTTTCCCCTTTTTGTTTACCCCTTTGTTCCCTTCCCTTTTCCCCCCCCTTTGGTCTTTTCCCCTTCCCTTTATTTTTTCTTTTCCCTTTTCCCTCTCCCCGTTTTTAATGAAGGGAGAATTTTTCTAAAACAAATGGGCCAATTATTTTTTTCTTTGACCCAACTCTGATGAGGTAAGATTCCCAATTTTCCCCTCTCTAAAATTCCTCCCGATTGATAAGTTTCCTTTGCCTCTTTTGTGGGATGTGGTTTTCTTTTTTCCTCCTTCCCCCCTTATTCTGCCATCATTCCTTTCCATATCTGCTTTTTTTATGTTATATCAGGTACAATCCAAATTATACATGTATTCTTTTTGATATCCACAACCAAAACCCTCAAGAGTTATTTTTACCTTTTTCATCTCTTGAGTTCTATGGTTTGGGGATTAAATTTGTTTTAGTTCTGTTTTTTTCCTTAGAAACAAATGGAATTCATTTGTTTCAATTAAATGTCCCATCTTCTTCCCTGGAAGAAAATGTCAGCTAAGCTGGGTAGTTTATTCTTGGCTGCATCCCAAGTTCTTTTGCCTTTGGAATATTTAGATTCCAGGCCCGGTCCTTTAATGTGGAAGCAGGCCGATCTTGGAATCCTTATTGTGGACCTTTCGGTATTTAAATGGTTTTTTGGCTGCTTGTAAAAATTTTTTCCTTAATCTGATAGTTCTGAAATTTGGCCACAATATTCCTTGGGGTTTTATTTTAGGGTTTTTTAATGTTTGATAATTTTTTCAATGCCTATTTTACCTTGTTCATTACATCTGGGCAGTTCTTTTATTGATTTCAAAATAGTATCCTAGGCTTTTTTTTCATCTTAGTTTTGGAAAGGTCCAATAACCTTTCAGATTATCTCTCCTGACTATTTTCCAAGGTTTTTCAAAAGTAGATAATTCTGGTTTTTTCAAGTTTGTCATTTTTTGTTTTTGTTGATGATTCTTGCTGTTTAAGAATCATTAGTTTCTATTTGTTCAGTTCTAATTTTTTAAAAATTATTTTTCATTTTGCTTTTTTTTACTTCTTTCTGTATATGTCCAATTGAGTTTTTAAAATGGGTTTGTTTTGGTCTGTGGAATTTTTTCCATTCACTAATTTTTTTTTTTAGTAAATTATTTTTTTCCAATTCATAGATTCACTTTTCTTGCGAGTTCTTTGTCTTTTCCAATTCCAAGATCCTACTTTCTTGAAGGTTCTTTGTTTTCCAATTCCACAAATCCCTACTTTTCTAATTGAATTCTTTATTTTTCCAATTCTAAATTTTACTTTCCCGAGATTTTTACTTTTCCAATTCTTATTTTTGGGAGGTTGTTGCCTCTTTAAAAGCTTCTCTTTCTTTTCCCCATTTATCTTCTAACCTCTTTTTAGGACTTTTAATGGTCTCTTCTATGAAAATCATTAAAGGAGGACAATTTTCACATTTTTGCTGTTTGCCTTCTTCCAGATTTCTGACCTGCCCTTTTTTCTGCATAAGCTGTGGATCGTTCTTTTCATCTTTTTATTCATGTTTTAAAAGCCTTTGGGTGTGGTCTCCTAGGCAAGGGGGTTTAACCAGCCCCTCTGCAGAGCAGGGAGAGATTAAACCTTTTCCGCCCGAATGGGAGTGCTCTGGTGAAGTTTTCCCTTCCCCAACAGGAAGTGGATTTCAGCACTGGCCGAACTTCAAGTTGCCCAAGGGTGGGCTAGTGGGTTTGGCCTAGAGTAAGGGTGAAAAGTATCACTGCCCCAGGCCAGAGCCCTTGTGGGGCGGAGTATTAGCATCTGACCACCCAGACCACCCTGGGAACCTGCTCCAGTGTCTCCCGCCGTGAAATCCCGGCCCTGGGAAAGCTCTATGGCCCCGCCGAGCTCCCCACTGCGCAGATTGGAGGCTAACCCGGGCTGCGTCCTCTTGTCGTGCAGGATCGCAACTGCCCCAAGGAAAAGCCCATACTGCGGGTTGGGGCTGCGAGCTTGTGCTGAGATCTGTGCTTTTACTTTCGGTTTGAGGCTCTCCTCGGAACCTAATTTCTCTCCCTGTCCGCTCTGATCTCCGCCCTGGCCCCGGAACCAACCTTTTTTTGGCGAGACTGCAGATTTTCTTCGGCCGGTGAGTTGTTCTACTTCTTATCTTTACGAATTATAGCAGTCAAGACTATTTTTGAGGCTCGATATAATATTGATAAAGAGAGTAAGAGAAGAGCTTAGAAAGTCGCGTGTGCCTTCTCCGCCATCTTGGCTCCGCCCCGATTGTGTTGCCTTTAAGGGAACTGGGGATTTTGTTGGAAAAGAAGATTTAGATAGATAATGAATTCTGGATATATTGAGTAATAGATTCACATAGGTACTTAGGTACAGATGACTAATAGGTAGGTGGTGAAGCATGACTAGAATTTAGGAGAGAGATAAAGGCAAGGAATATATACCTTTGTATTGAGAATAATAATTAAATCCTTGGGAGTTATGACATCATCAAGTGAGAGCATACAGATGGACAATAGAAAAGAAGCCCATTTGGATCTCATTCCTTCGATATGCAAAAGATGGATCTAAATATAGACTGTTGATATGACTTATCTAGTCATGATTATATAACTAATTAATGGAAGAGCTAGAATAAATGGCCAGGTAACTTTCTTAGTCTGTAGCTTATTCCTACTACACAATATTACTTTCCTTAAAGTTTATTATGTTTATCCACTAATAAATAGAGCCTAAAGTAATGAACACAAAGTTGTCAATGAACTCTTTTGCTTAGCTCAATAAATAGTTAATAATGAAGTGATTAGTTTGGAGAAAGAAATGTAAAACCATCCCAATATCTTTGCCAAGAGAACTCCAAATGGGGTTATGAAGAATCAGACACAAGTGAAGTGACTAAATAACAAAAAGTGGTTAGCTGGTCAAATTCACATGCATCATACTATCTTTGTTAGTGAATGGTTAAATTGAAGAGGACCATGTTGTTCTGATAACAAAATCAAGGTTTGTTGCTATTAAACTTTACTATGACTCCTCTAAAAAGTTTACTATGAGTACCAATTTTATGGACACAATGGAATCATTTGCTTTCTGTGAAACTGTAATGATTTTTACTAGGCACCTTGATTTGTTCAAGCTCCCCTGGTATCTGAAGTAGACCAGATTGGCCTTGGAATCAAAAGCAGGAGACAAAGTGAACATTCCTTAAGCTGGGCATATCAGAAATTTCTTGAAGTATTTGCTTACTGAGGCTGGAGCTCCCCCTGCCATGCTACAGAACCAACTCAGACTGGCTCATGTTGATCCCCAGTCCAGTGACCAAAACTAATTGGTCATCATAAGCTTTCTGAAAAACAACCCAGCTCAGGGATAACTTGAATAGACCACTATGTGATTACCTCCACCCCCTGATTTGTGATTTTTGTCTTTATAATCCCTGCTATGTTCACCCTGAGTTCAGTTCCAACTATGCTCCCATATATATAAGTATACATGGCTGCCTTCTTAGGAGAAATAAACTCACAGATAGAAAATATCTCTGCTTGTCTTTCTTAGACTGAACTCTGGAAAATAGTTGATCTTTCCATCAAATTTCTCATCAGTTAGTATTACTAACTTTGTGATACCATTGGCTTGATAAGCAATAGTTCTCAGAAGAAGAAGTTCTCAGAAACTTATGAAATAATAGCTGGCATCTTTAACTTTTTAACAAATTTCAATCAGCAAAAATAAATTCAGCACCTATTATATTCAAGATACTCTGCTAAGGCACCTGGGACACATGGATAAAATAAACCTGTTTTTCTCTCAAGGAACTTAAGAATTGAACCCTAGAGATATGGTATGTACACAAATAAGTCTGATGCAAAGTAGGGAGTATAATACAAATGATAAAGAAATCCAGGAAAAAAATGGAATGTAACCCACCTCTTAGAATGCATAACTTTTCAGTTTAGCTGGAACATGGCATAATGTGAAGAGGAATACTCTAATATAATTGAAAAGGCAGGTGAGAACTAGATTGTGTCTAGATTTTGTTCTATCAGCAAGAAGAAAGGATGAGAGTTTTTTGAGTAAGGGAATAATGTCTTCTGTTGTTTGGAACCTGAATATGGCAGCTATGGGAAGAGTGGTTTAGAAAAGGGAAGCTCAAACTATAGAGATCATTCAAAAGGCTATTATGATAGTCCAGGGGAGAGGTGATGAAGACCTGAATTACTACTGGTGCCTGTAGGGGATAGATAAAAGTGATGTTTTTTTGTTAGGAATTAAGGAGCAAGGGGCAGCTAGGTGCTTCAGTGGATAGAACATCAGCCCTGAGGTCAGGAGGACCTGAGTTCAGATCTCATCTCAGACACTTAGTACTTCCTAGCTGTATGACCCTGGGCAAGTCACTTAATCCCAATTAAGGGATTGGGAATCCAGCGGATTCCCTGGAAATCCAGGGAAAAAAAAGTTGTAAGATCTCTTTTTGGGGGTTGGGTAGGTGGAGCCCTTGTTGATGGGGTATCTTTGAAAGGCATCCTACCTTTGCACCTACCTATGTCTTCTGATTCCAGAGATGGTGCTCTTTCCATTTTTTTTTTTTTAGCATTTACTAGGCGTAACTTAGAGGAGGGAGTCAAGGCACTGAGAGATTGAATGAGTTGTTATTATTTGTATAACTATATGTATCTGAGTAAGGGCTTGAAATCGGGTCTTCCTGGTTTCAAGGTCAGTCTTCTTTCCAAAAAGATAAGATTACAGAAGGTCAAGAATAGAAAGTTAAGTGTGAAGACTGAAGCTTTTGCTTTTTGTTTTGTTTTGCATACAGACATAGAAATTGCCTCAGTGAAAGAGTTTCTCAGGATAAATGGCAATATGTGAGAAGGAGAAGACTTTACACTATCAAATTTAAGGTCTTTAGTAAACTCTTCTTTAAATATGTCATGTGAGGATTTTTTTTTCTATTATTGAGGAAGCAAGAGAGAAGTAAGATTAAAAAGGAAAGTTTTATGTAAGTTTTAAATGAAAAGCAAACTAGGTGTTCAGTCAATCCTCTGCACCCAAGTTCACTTTAAATAGTGAGCTCCTTCAATTCTTTTACAATGTTAGCAATGAGCAAAAACTTCATTTATTCACAACTTTTCAGGAATGCATCTGTTGTGTAGGTAAACCTGTAAGGACAATCACATATGCCAAGTTTCCCAATGGGAATAATTTATTCACAGTGAAAGTACATTAAAAAAATTACTGTTCTCAAGAGGATCCCTCTGTACACTAAGATGTAAGTCTTCAAGTACTGGAGTATTCCAGGATCATGGGCATTTCTTGGACATTCTTTCATATTAACTATTTCCTGTTATTCTTGAGACAGGTATAGTTAAGTCAGTAATGACTAATACAGTTAACACTGAATGAGCTGTCATGGCCTCTATAGAAATAAGATGATAGTTTAAGGTTAATTCTAGGGCACATACTACAATAACAGGTCATTCTTTGGTGCCCAATGTTGGAGCAATGTGTTGCTTTTAAAATGGATAAATAAAAAATATCTGGATAATTCCATTTGAATGATGGATGTCTTTGAGATAGCCATGACAAGATTAGAACTTAGAACGAACTTTTCTTTATTGTTCAGTCATGTCTAACTCTTTACGAACTTATTTGGAGTCATCTTGGCAAAAATACAAGGGTGGCTTGCTATATCCTTCTCATTTTATGGATGAGGAACCTGAATAAACAGAATTAATTGACTTGCTTAGGATCACACAATAAGTATCTGAGACCAGATTCAAACTCATGAAAGTGAGTCTTCCTGATTGCAAACCCTGTGCTCTATCTGGCACACCAGTTACATATTCAGAATGAACCTTAGATAGTTCTTTCCTTTGCTGCTTAGGTAATCATCAAGAAGTAGATACTGTGATATAATGCTGTATTCTGTGGGACTAAGGAGACTTCTCAGTGTTCTAATCCCTGATCTCCTTTGGATTCCAATCCTTCATTTCTTCATCTGTAAAAAGAGAGAGTTGATATCTCTGAGGTTCCTAACAGTCCAAAGGTCCACTTCTTACTGATTTAATTCAACACATTTGATTGTTGATAAAATAGAGCTGCTTCCCCTATGCCTCAATATTTTCCATTTTAACTATCCTATTTGAGGACACATGATTTCAGTGGTGTTGGTATTTCATGTGCTGTCACAGACCTCTTTCTCAGTGCCTTAGTAGACAATGTCACAGCAAACAGTGGCTACAAAATACGACAGGCAACTAGATGGCATGGTGTTGGAGCCAGGAAGATTAGTGTGAATCTTGCCTCAGACACTCACTTGTGTTAAACAGGATAAATCACTTGACCTCTATAAATCCTTAATTTCCTTAATTATTAAAATAGGGATAATAATAGCAATGATTTCATATGGTTTTGGGGAGAATCAAATAAGATCATATAGGTAAAGTGCTTTGAAATCTTAAAGCATTATATATATGTATGTATTAGATATCATCATCATCATCATCATCATCATCATCTTTTTGAATTAATTTTTTAAGAATGGATTTGCCCATATGAGCTTATTCCTCTAGACTGAAGATTATGTGTTTGCATTTTGTCAGGAATACCATCCGTGTTTGGAGGTAAAGTTTATTTCCTTCTCTTTCTTTTATCTTTTTTTTATTGGATATTATTATTTGTTTTACTTTTATTAATTTTTTTTCTTTACAATTTTATTTTGGGCCTTGGAATTATCTTTGTAAGCATCAGGGAAACATAAAAATATAAATTCAATTGGAAGAAAGAAACTTATTGCCTAGGTAATGCAGTGGATTGAGTATTGAACTTGGGATCAGGAAGATCTGAATTTGAATCCTTTGTCACATACTCTCTTCACTTAAATTCTCTTAGCCTCAATGTTTATATCTATGAAACAAGGATAATGATAGCCACTACATGACAATATTTTTGTGAGGGTCAAATGAAATAACATGTAACACGTATATAAATATAAGCTGTTATTATTATCATCCTCTTGTTTGCATTCTGCTGATGAACCCCTTTTAATTTAGCCAGACTGCTCTCTTACTAGGATGCAATCTGTAGAGACCCTACTTGTAGCCTCTCCAATTTGTCAGGGTCTGCCTGAGCTTGTGAACTTTGGACATAGTAGCTTTAGAGACAGTTTCATCTTTTCCACATCTAAGGCATCTGAGTAGGATTTCAATATATTTATTATACCAATCATATACCAGTCAAAGTTCATATGAAAATAAGTGAATAAACTTGTATGTTGTTTGATAGAATGTAATCCTCTTGAAGAGTCTATTTAGCTTTATGATTTTGTGGGAGAGATGATTCAACATAGTGAAGAAAGCTAGCCTCAAAGTCAGGAAGTCCTGGGTTGAAGGTCTTCTTTTTGGACAGAGAGTGGTTGTATGATACTGGTCAAGCCCCCCTCAGTATTTAACCTCTTGGTGACATAGGTAACTCTAAGATTATAGGTTGCAGAGAAGGCACCAAACTGCATAGTAGAGGGAATTTCCTTTCCTGGGAATCTCCAATACTATCACAGATTTATTTCTATTTTTATTCTAGTTCTTGGCACATAGCACACACTTAATAAATCTTGTTAGATTGGAGTGGTTTGCTATTGACTCTTTGTGCTTGACTCAATAGGCTGTAAACTCCTTGGGAGTAGAAATGATTTCATTTTTTCTTGTATTTGTGTTTTCAGTCCCTAATGCAATGCTAGGTACATAGTAGGCACTTAATAAATGTAAATTGATTAATTAATAGATTCAGTTTTTACATGTGCTATAACTCTTCTCTCAGAGGGTATCGTATTCTCTACAATACTTTTGTTTAAAACAGAAGAAAACTCCATGGCTTAATTTAGCCTGCATTCCCTCTCTTAAAAATAAAAACCCAGGTTTAGAAATTTATTCCTTTTCATTTATCTTACTTAAAATAGTAAACTGGATTTATAATTCTAAAATCCTTTCTTAAATCTTCACATAGTTATTTATTTTAGAGTCTTGTGATTTTTATCATTTTAAGGAAAATCTCACTGTTGAAGATCAACAACTCAGAGAGATCAATAGAGAGGTGATAGATAAGTGAAAAAAGTTAAATATGGATGTATAAAGTATTCATTAAGTACTTATTATTTGCTGGCTGTGTGCTAAATGCTGGAAATATAAATCCAAGTAGGCAAGATAGTCCCTGCCTTCAAAGTACTTACATTTTAATAGAGAAATACAACACAGAAAGGGAAGTAGGGAGGCTAACAAGGGTTAGTTCTTACTCTCATGGTGGTATGGTGTGTAAATCACTAGGAATCAACATGGAGTCTTGATTCTAGGCAATATAAGGCAACAGAGTCCAGGGACAGAATCCAGGTTCACGTCTGAAAAATAAATTGTTGTTCAGCTGTTGTTTTTTTTTTTTTTTCAGTTATGCCCAACACTTTGTGACCCCATTTGGGATTTTCTTGATAAAGGTACTTGGATGGTTTGCCATTTCCTTTTTCAACTCACTTTATAGATGAAGAAACTGAGGCAAAAAGGGTTAAGTGACTTGCTTAGAGTCACCCAGCTAGGAAATATCTGAGGCCATATTTGAATTCAATCTTCCTGATTCCAGGCTCACTACTGTATCCGATGTACCCTCTAGATACCCCCTTTAGCTTAATAGGCTCTCTTTAATTAAACTCTAACCTACTTTTTCACCTCATTTCCTACTAATCCCCAATAAAAGCCCACTACAGTCAGATTCATGATATTTTTACCACATCTCTGTGAATACCAACAAGCCTTTAAAAAAGTTCAATTCAAGTCTCATATCCTTTTTTTGAAAATGTTTCTGCTCACCCCAGCTCTCAGTAGATAAAACACAAGGTGTATTGAGAAAACTAGAGTTTGAATTCTGCCTCAGATTTTTACAACCTGTGTAACATTGGCCATGTCAATTAACAGCTCTTAGCCTCATTTTCCCTGATGGGAATATTGAGATCTGATATCAAAAATGGCTATGAGGATAAAATGAGTTAACAAGTGTAAAGCACTTTGTCAACTTAGAGTGCTCTATAATTTCTGGTTTTTGTTGTAATTGTTATTATCCATCCCTTAGAATTACTAGAAATTATTGTTTTGGACAGTCACTTGACATTTATATTCCATATTGAATCATTAGGTATATCTTTATGTGTGTGCTTTTATAAAGCAATTTATATATTCTCATAGATAGATTGCAGATTCTGGGTTGCTGGAAGTGGTTCTATATGGAGTTCCCCTGATGAGGTAATCACAGATCCTTGTCATATCCTTATATGACAAATTACAGCTTATTTGCCAAACTAGATGATTAGAAGTTTTCACATTAGGAGTTTCCTGAATAGGGTCATTTTTCATCCTTGTGTCTTCAAGTTTAGCATAGTATTTTGCACATAATAGCCATTTTTTAAAAGTGCCATTATTAATTAGGAATTAATTCTATATTTTAATAATATATGAATATGTGAAAAAAATCTGCAATTTCACTGGCACAGATTATTTTAAGGAGGTTCTCTTCATGACTGATTTAATTGCATTATGTCATCTAAAACATCATACCTGATTCCATGATGCCATGTTGGAAATCATTCATCCCCAGAAAACTGGTCATCAGGTGAGAATTGTTTTGGGGGGAGGGAGAGTCTTGACTCCTTATCATCTACTGGTCAAACTTATTGTGATGAATGCCTTTTCACTTATTTGAGATGGTCCTTGGTCACAAGATGCATATTCTTTTATCAGGTCCCTATACAAATATTTTCCATTTTGGTGGAATCCACCAGGATATGTGGTCTGTATTCATAGCCTTGATGATATATGGTCATCTCCAGACCATAATGAACCGGTGGAAGGAAAGCTTTAGAAGAATCTTATTTATAAATAGCAGCCAACAAATGTTCTAGTACCATAAGTGATGAATGATAACAGCCTTGCAAAATGGTTCTTTCTTCACTGCACACTAGGAAAAATACTTGGATGTTGTAGCATTTGTCGCAGCTAGAGCTTTTTATTTGCACTCTGAGCAAAGGAGGCAACTACACAGGTGAGCTCTCCAGGTGGTAAGCCATAGAGTGGTTTCAAATACAAGAGTACAAATGCCTGCATTGGTTTTCACAACATGGCTCACTGCTCTGACCATAGAAATATCATAGCAGTTTTTTTCAAAGGAATATGAGCTATTTCAGCTTCCAAGGTGCTTTGTAGAGCATACTTGTGGCAATAGGAGATGAATATTTCCAGAATAAATGAAGAATTAAGTTGATGGATAAAATAGACAAATATTTAAACAACAACAAAACCAATAATAAATAATAGGACTGATCTATTTTTTTCTCAATGGTATTTAATTTTTCTAAATACATACAAAGGTAGTTTTCAGCATTAATTTTTTGTAAGGCTTTGTGTTCCAATTTTTCTCCCTACTTCTTTTATCTCCCACCTCCCCAAGACAGCAAATAATCTGATATAGATCAAATATGTGCAATCCTTTTAAACATATTTCCATGTTTGTTATGTTGTGCAAGAAAAATTGGACCAAAAGGGAAAAAAGGAGAAAGAAGCAAGCAAACGAACAGAAGATGAAACTACAATGAGTTGGTCCACGATCAGTCTCTATAGTTCTAAGGCTGCAGATGACATTTTCCATTACAAGTTTATTGGAATTATCTTAGATCACTGCATTGCTGAAAAAAGTCAAGTTCATCATATAATCTTGTTACTGTGTAGTGTTCTCCTAGTTCTGCTTACTTCACTCAGCATCAGATCAAAAATAATGATCACCTGATCATTATTTCTTGTAGAACAATAATATTCCATTACATTCATATACCATAAGTTATTCAAGCAGTTTATAGGTAATCACTCAATTTCCCATCATCTTTTCCTGTCATCTTAGCCAATATAAATTAAGGTGTGAAATGGTAACTCAGAGTTGTCTTAATTTGTATTTTTCTAATCAATTTTCTAATTTCTAATCAATTTCTAATTTCTAGTAATGAGATTTCTAATCAATAGAGATTTTTTATATGATTAGAAATGGTTTTAATTCTTTCATCTGAAAATTGTCTGTTCATATCCTTTGACCATTTATCAATTAAGGAATGATTTTTATTATTATAAATTTGACTCAATACTCTATAAATTTCAAAATGAGGTAGTTATCAGAAATACTGATTGTAAAAATTGTTTCCCAGCTTTTTGCTTCCTTTTGAATCTTGGCTGCATTGGTTTTGTTTATGCAAAACCTTTTTAATTTAAGATAATCAAAATTATCCATTTTACACTTTTTAATATTCTTTAGTTCTTTTTTGGTCATAAATTTCTCTCTTTCTCATAGATCTGACAGGTGGTCTATCCCTTGCTCTATAAATTTGCTTGTAGCATCACTCTTTAGGACTCAATAGGACTGATTTAGACAACAGTATTACTTTGACACTGGTCCATGGTTTAATAGGGATCTTGGTCCAGGATAAGTGATTATTTAACAAATCAACCAATCAAAAAATTTTTTTTTATCATTCCCGTATTATATGCCAGATAGTATGACACTGGGGGGTTGAAGACACAAATGAGACACTTCTTGGACCTCAGGATCTTGAGCTTCCCATTCACTCAAGGATGATCATCTATTTTATAATTTAGAGTATGCTGGAATAACAAGACTTTTGTTTCAACCCTAGCCAACCTCTGGGGTGTATGAGGTCTTAAGGGAGGATTAGTATTTCTGGTGGGAGGGTTTATTGAACTATCTTAAGGGCTGCTCATCTATCTTTGGTGTGCAACCAACCATCCAGTTCCCATCTGGGCTTCAAGAAGCTGTAGAATTCATAGCAGCCTTAAGTCTTCTTGGAAGATGGATTAAACCAGGTTGAGGACAACCAACATCCCTCAGATCCATCATTGAGTTAAAGGGATATCTACACCAAGTGTATGAAGACTTCCCCTGATGGAATGGATGGATAGGAATGGTTTGTTCCAACAGTCATGAAGGTGGACATTGAAGACGCCAGCATCATCCACTGCATCTTCCCCATCACCAGTTATCCTGATTTTTGTCATAACCCTGGACTTTGATGATTAGAAGAGAAAGTGAGGCTGATAACTTTGTGCAACTCCATCTTATTAAAATATCACTTCATAATGTCATGTCATTGTTCTTAAAAAATAAAGGACAAACAACATCAACAGTCAGCTTCTAGGAGAAAGCAAAATCTCATTAAAACATTGGAAATGCATCTATTTTGGATAGGAGTCAGTCACCTATAAAGACATAATTTTATTCACTATGTGGATTGCCTAGTGCCCAACCCTATAAAAGTGTTCCAGTTTTTTTTTTAGTTCCCTGACATGTTTTACTTGGACTCTACTTACCATTGGTTTATTCCTCCATATCATGACACTTCCTAAACTCTAATTTTGACTGGCCTAGACCACGTCTTTGGCACTCTGCTATCCTCTAGAGACTTTCTAGCTTTGAATTCTGTTCAGGATAGATATATCATATACAGTATAACTATAATTAATTGATTCAATAAGCATTTAAATGCTAATTATATGCCAGGCAATGTTTTAGGCACTGGGGATACAAGGACAAAAGTAGTCTTTAACTTGCAAAAAGGTCTTTTTTTTCATTTTTCCTAGGAATCTGTTTACATATGAAAGGGGGAAAATGCTATGTGTATATATATATATATATATATATATATATATATATATATATGTATTTAAATAAAGTATTTTTAGAGGGAGGAAATTAGCACCTGACAAAACCTGAGATGAAATTAGAATGAAATTAAAGATTGTATGAGGGAAATGAAGGAGTAGTACATTCTAGTAATGAAACATGCATTTCAAGAAGACTCAAGACTGCAAAAAAAAACCCCCAAACAAACAAAACAAAAAAACAACAAGAAAATCAGGACACAATTCTGTTTTTTGTTTTCCTAGAGAAAGGAGGTATTAGGGCCAGGAGGGAGTGAACTCACAATCTATCACTCCTACAGAAATTTACAGTTTTTGGCCCCTTTCCTACAGTGCTGATGTTGCATTAAATCATAAACCAAAGGAAGGTTATAAATTGTGGTTTGTCTTTACCCATACTACAAATGCTTCTCTATCTAAATGACTCAGTTGGAGGCTAGAAGAGTTATATTACCTCTCTAGTCAGTTCATGTAGTATTTAATTCCTCCCCTCATGCTTATCCATAAGAACAGAATTAGGTAGTTTTGATCTGAAGTCAGTCCTGGGGTTGCCTTTACTTGGGCCTTTCTGTTCAAAGAAAGGAATCATTTTGTTCCGGGATTCATCATAAGGTTGTGAGAAAAGCCTTGGAGATGAAGTCAGGAGAGACCTATATATTCCAAATCCTTCTATAGGCAAGTCATATAGCCTCTCAGAGTTCAATCTCCTTTTCTGTAAAATGGGGATAATAATACTTAAAATATGTGTTTTGTGGAATTGTGAGGCAGATGTTCTGTGGAAATTTTTAAGTTTTATAGACCTATTTGTTATTATTCTGGACTGGGTAGGCCTAATTTTGGACTCCCTTATTAGCACATTTGAGGAGGGAAATGTTTTCCATAGAGCTGAGGCAGTCTACAGAGAAACTATTCCACTTTAATTCTGAGGTTTAAAGCTGCTGTGAAAGGAACCATATCCAACCAGGGGGTATCATTGACAGAATACTAGGCCTGGAGTCAGGAAGACCTGGTTTAAAATCTGGCCTCAGATACTTGCTAGCCATGTGACCCTGGGCAAACTATTTGTTATATTTGCCTCAGTTTCTTCATCGGTAAAATTGGGATAATAATCATTCTTATCTCCCAAGGTTGTTATAAGAATCAAAGGAGGTAATCATTGTAAAGTACTTAGCACAGGCCTGGTATATAATAAGAACTATACAGATGTAAATTGTTATTGTTATTATTAGTTGCAATTCTTGGATAAAAGACTTTCTAGCCCAGTGTGTCTTGATGGATCTGCTAGAACTAACTTAAAAGGTATGCAGAGAGGTCTAACCACAGAAAGCCTTCATCTGATCTGTAAGCTTTGAGAACTCTGAATCTGGGGCTTTGGGACTAATGGAAACAGAAAAGCTGTGGGTATACCCTTCAGAGACTGGAATACTACTGCCATTCCCATGGCCCATGTTAACTATATGCAGCTGGGATCAGTTCTTGACCTGTGGATCCCACAAAATCCACAGATATTTCCTTACTCAAATTTACTAGGAGTTTATATAGGAAGATGGAGAAGGAGATAAATGGTCTTTTTGCTATTTTTCACATACAGCACTTTATCTCCCATATCTTGGAATGTTCTCTGTTCTCACCTCTCCCTTGTTTAATTTCTTATTTCCTTCCAGACTCAGCTCATGCATTACCTTTTACATGAAACTTTTCTTGATTTCCTCAAATGATTACTGCCTCCCTCAATTTTGTATTTATTTTGAACTTTCTTATGTTTGTACTTGTTACCTAGTCCAATAAGCTTTGAGAATGAGAACTGTTTCATTTTTATTTTTTATCCTAAGAAATGAGTTCAATGTTTGTCATACAATAGATGCTTAATAAATGCATGTTTCTTGCATTCTTACTGAGTTATTGAGTCTACCTCATGTTTCCTAGAAGAATGATAGGATATGGGGTAGAGAACACTGTCAACATTAGGGCCTGAATAAATTTTATAAAAGTCAAATTTTTTCATGTTAGGGTTGCTCCCACATAGATCAGGATTATCCCTATGATAATTAAAGTAAATGGTCTGGATCCCCTTACTGCTATAACCATCCATTAGGAGACCAGGTCATTTTCACAGAAAGTTGCCCTCAATATCTCCAATTAGAGATCACATCATAGTAATATTCACTGTATTTTCTCATTCACCTCCAGCACTGGATATAATAAATGTGTGCAAACCAATGATTATAGGACAGGGGGGTACCAGCCAGAAGGGTGATTGAAGTGCCCTTGAAAGTGGCACAAAGCATTTCTGGAATTAGATCAATATACATACCCATGAACTCTGGAGATACTCCATGGTTACCCTGTGGGCTCTAATTGCCTCTTCAATAGATTTCAGGGCTTCCTTCTTTCAGAGTACAAGCCACTCTAAGGACATATTAATTAATATTGTAATTCTAATGCAGCAACATCATTAACACCAATTTAAAAAGTGAGAAAGAAGCACATATATTCAAAGCAATTGCTGACACTCACAAATTAGGTTGATTTCTAAGATCATCTGAACCAGAATTGGGATTTAATGCCCTATGGGGAAATAATAAATTTTGGATCTTTGAATAACAAAATATTATCATATCAAACATATTTCCAAAAGAGATACAACATCATGGATAGAGCACCAGCCCTGAAGTCAGGAAGACCTGAGTTCAAATCTGGTCATAGACACTTAACACTTCCTAGCTGTATGACCCTGGGCAAATCACAACCCCAATTGACTCAGCAAAAAAAAAAAAAAAAAAAAAGAAAGAGAGAGAGAAGAGAGAGAGAGAGAGAGAGAGAGAGAGAGAGAGAGAAAGAGAGATACCACATCAATTCTGCCCAGTTTTATGGCAAATTATACACAAAAGAAAGTGAAGAAAATGTGTGTTTATATATTTATTATATATTATGTATATTTATATTTACATATATTTATGTTTATATATTAATATATATATATATATATATTTCTGAAGATGCCAGAATAGGGACTGGATTTATGATTTCAGTGGTTTAGACAATTATTTGGTGAGGAAATGCTTTCTACCAATCAGGTTGGGATATGCTCTGCAATTTAAAGTCTAAATGAGTCACTAGAGGCACAAATTTTAAGTGACTTGCTGAAAGTCATGTACCCAGTCAAATACCCTCCCTCCTTTGCCTCCTTCCTCCCCAAGACAGTAAGCAATATGATATAGGTTAAATATGTGTGATCCTTTTAAACATATTTCCATATTTGTCATTTTGTGCAAGAAAAATCAAACCAAGTGGGAAAAAACACAAGAAAGCGTTTTGGAAGCTAGACTTAATATTTTAAAGGCTAGTTCTCCATATATTATGCCTTACTACTTTTTAATAACATCTGTAACTAATAGAAAATAATAATAATAACAATGACAATAGCAATGTTTACATAGTGCTTTAAGTCTTAAAAAGTGTTTTATGCACACTAGTTCATTTTATTTTCACAACAACAATAGATGACTTTATTACTCCCAATTTACAGATGAAGAAACTCAGAAACAGAAAGGTTAAATGAGCTGTCCATAGCCACAAAATTAACAAGATTTTGAGGTGGCATTGGAACACAGATCTTCCTAACACACATTCTGCACTTTATCCCCTGCATCAGCTCTGATGATATAGTGTCATTTAGTCAACAAGCATTTATTAACCCTTACTAAGTTCCAAGAACTATATTCAGCATTAGTGATAGAAAGAAAGATAGAAACAATGCTTACACTTGCAGTTCACAGTCTAATAGGGAATAATGTATCAAAAATATGTATACATAAGATATATTATACAAGATAAACTAGAGAGAATATCTGTGTATTTTTCAAATACACAGAAAGATAGTTTTCAACATTCATTTTTGTAAAGTTTTGTGTTCCCTTTTTTTTTCTCCCTCCTCCCTAAGACAGCAAGCGATCTTATATAGGTTAAATATGTACAATCCTTTTAAATATATTTTTATATTTGTCATATTGTGCAAGAAAAATCAGACCAAAAGGGTAAAAATCAAAGAAAGAAAAAAAAAACAAAAAAGGTAAAAATACAATCCTTTGACCAACATTCAATCACCACAGTTCTCTCTTTGGATGGGGAAGGTATTTTCTATCCTAATTCAGTTGGAATTGGCTTGAAGCACTGCACTGATGAGAAGGGCCAAGTCCATCACAGTTGATTGTCACAATTGATTGCTATGTACAATGTTCTCTTGGTTCTGCTCACTTCACTCAGCATCAGTTCATCTAAATCTTTTGAGGCTTTTCTGAAATCAATCTGTTCACCATTTCTTATAGAATAACAATATTCCATTACTTTCAAATGCCACAAATTATCCAACCATTTTCCAATTGATGGACTTCCACTCAATTTCCATAAATTGGAGAGAATATCAAAGGTAAGGCACTAAAGCATTGATATATTGGTAAATGTTTAATAACTTATTCTCTGAAAAAAGTCTAATCACTCACTTTTAATTTTGATCTGCTTTAT
Source organism: Sarcophilus harrisii (assembly GCF_902635505.1). NCBI lineage: Eukaryota > Metazoa > Chordata > Mammalia > Dasyuromorphia > Dasyuridae > Sarcophilus > Sarcophilus harrisii. The sequence goes on from NC_045430.1 coordinate 171,482,096, forward strand.
TACAGTCTCCTTCATGACTTTACTAAGTCTAGACAACAAAACAATAAACCAAGCCCTGACTTGTACTGTTTCCTTATTTCTAGGGTGTAAATGCCTACGCTTGACTCCTTTTATGAATTGTCTTCATTAATCTTCAGTAAGAGGGAGGGGAAAGGATTCTTGCAGAAGATTTTTGCTGAGACTTGGAGGAAGCCAAGGAATTCTAGGCTTGGGAAACAGGCAATGAAATAGCCAAGTTGGGAAATCAAGTTCCTTGTGAGAGAAACATCAAAGGGGCTAGTGTCACTGTTAAAGTTAGAACATGTGCAATTAGAATTAGAGGAGTATGTGGAGATATACAAGATATAACTCTAATATAATGAAATTCTGTCTCCTGCTAGCATTTCCTCTTTCAATTGTCAAGTATTTAACAACCTTAGATATTTGTACTTATTCTCTTATTCTTTATTATTATCTATTCTTATTCTTCTATATTTACATTATTCTTATAAATTTGTTATTGTGTCATTTTAGTTGTATCCAACTGTTCATGACCCCTATGGGATTTTCTTGGCAAAGATACTGAAGTCGTTTACTATTTCTTTTTTCAGCTCATTTTACAGATGAGGAAACTGAAGCAAACAGGGTTAAGTGATTTGTCCAGGATCACATGACTAGTTAGTGCTATGGGTAAGTAACCCTCCTGACTTTAGGCCTGGCATTCTATTCACTGGGACATGTAGTTGCTCTATTCTTATGAATATTAATATTTAATATCTTCATATTTATTTTATTTACACTCACATATGATCTTTTTATCTCTCCTGATAGATTTTAAGTTCCTTGCATATAGGGGATTATTATACTTATTTTTGTAACTTTGGTGCTTGGCCAATAAGAAGTTCTCAATAAACATTTATTGATTATTTTCAGATGTAGTTTGTGAAATCAGGCCTGTTAATTAGTTATACTTTGTTTGCAATTTTTCATCATGCTTAAGAAATATCTGTAAGACATAAAAGAAACTGAAGGCTAAGGAATCAGAGTGGACCAATTTGCTATAATTAAGAATTTGATATTATTCAGCTCACTTCAGTTCTATTCAATAAAAACTTAAGTGCTTATCACTTGATAAGGCACTGTGCTGAGCTCTTTGGGTCACAAAATTAGCTACCAATATTGACAATTGACACTACTTCCAAGAAATTTGTAATCTAACAGAAGATAAGGACTTACTTCTGTACTGCAATAAATCTGTGTTCTCATTGATGTAGACCCTGTTTCCAGTAGTGCTAATCACAACCCATATTTTACCTTACCTAGTGAGAATCCTCCCACAAATCATCCACAAGGGAGCTATCCAATGTTCTGGAGACATTCCTTTGGGATTTTTAATATTCTTTGCAAAATCAGTGCAGCCCTCAAACTCACCATCTAATATCCTCTGCTTTTGTTACATGACAGGCGCTTTTTCTTTTCTTATATCTTTTCTTGATTTCATATTTTTTATTCTTTTCTTGGATATACATCATTATTACTAATATGTTGAAACTGAAGTGCTCACCAGATATTTCTTCTTTGTCTCTTGGTTTACCTGAAATTTTGATTTTCTGGAGATCAAATAGTGTTCAATGACTTACAACCTCACAGAATCTCCACAAGAATATACAAATTCCAAGCAAATTCATGTATGTGTATATATATATATATATATATATATATATATATAAATATATATATATATACATAGTAGTAATTTGGAATCATTGAAAAAACAACACAAATTTTCAAATCAATCTAATTCTCTTTTGCCCTTCTATTAATCCTGAACTAGAAATATTCTCCAATGCATTTTTTGCTGTTCTCCCATTGAAATCACCTAAAATGTGGGAAAACATAAATAATAATGATACAGATGACAATGTTATGGCCAAGAGGAAGTCTAGGCAAAGTGTTATGATAAATGTGAGAGGTATAGGCGTATATAAAAATTTTTCATAGAGGACATAGCAAGTGAATTAATGAAAATATGAGCTTGAAAAGATGGAAAGGACATGAGACTTCTATTTGAGGATTGTTATAAAAAAGGAACAGTAGAGGTAAAAATAAGAATGTGGGATATAAAATGAGGAATACATTAGATAAAGTGAGATTCTTAGGTTTGAATGAAATTCGAGAAGGCCTGGAATGCTAGAATCATGAGTTTATAATTTATTTGGTAGGCACTGGGGGCATTGAAGGCATTTTAAGAAGAGATGCAATATGATCAGAGTGATCAAATTATTTACTCAGATGTACACAGATAAATTGGAAGAAGAGGGAATCTTAGAAGCAGAAAGAGTAATCACAGCCTAAGCAAGAAAAAATGATATTTGTAATAATGAAAAGAAGACAAATGCATGAGATTTTGTGGAGATAAAATTGATTAGAATTTCCCCTTCAGAGTGAAGGAGAAAGAAGAGGCAAAGATGATTGAGCTTATAAGTTTGGGTGGTTAGGATGATGATACAGATGTTAACAGAAATTGAGAAGTGAGGAAGAAGAATGAGATTTTCAGGGGGGAATCATAAATTCCATTTGGGATACAGTGAGTTTGATTTGCTTGTGGCACATCATCAGGCAATTAGAACTATTAACACCTAAGTTCAGGGGAGAGATTAGAAATGGAGGGATAGATCAGTAGTTATTGATACAAATTTGTTAATTAGATTCATCAGACTGGATGAGATCACTAAGAGAATACTGAGAAAAAACAGTGTCTACCAAAGAATATTTGAGTCCATCATCTTTAAAATTAGGAATGAAAAAAGAAACCACTCCCATTAGGAATGGGTAAAGAACACATCTTTCATAATATAGCATCAAAGGTAATCAGGGGAAGAGACAATATCAAGCAAGGAATAGTCTATTGTGTCAAATGACTCAAAGGGGTCAATGAGGATGAGAACAAAGAAGAGGCAATTGTGTTTAATGGTAAGGAGATCACTAATGAAAGAGATGTTCTAGTAAAGTGATGAAAATAAGAATTCACTCTTTAAAAAAATCAAAACAGATTGCTGTGGAAAGTCTGTTCACAAGTTTTCTCAATTAGAGATTTTTTCCCCTTGACATACATATACTTTTGGTTAAGAAGAAAATAAGTGTCTAGCTTCTGTTATTACCAACCTCAGATACGTCCAATGTGAAATGAAGAACAAAACAGCACTTTAAATGAAATCTTCCCTATTATAGTATCATACATGATTTTTTTTGGATGGATCTTGTACATAATTACTGTGAATGTAAAGTAATTGACAAAAATTCACTAGGGGTTTATGCTAAGGTTAGTCCAACATATATTACTTAAGATTTTTAAGACTGGTCCAACTTATATTCCTTAAAATGTATAATATTTGAGATTTTTAAGAGCTCCAGATTTCCTCACTGAGCATACTTATTCCAATGAAGTAAATGAAAATCATTCTATGTTTAGAAGATATTCTCCATGAGTTGAAGTGATCTTCCCACCCCCATCATTAGTAGTCAGCTTACCATCTAGTATCTCAGCACCTAGATAGGCTTGTCTTTAGATGACAAGCTTGTAATAGTTACTTTCTGGGTCAGTACAAAAAGCCCTTTCAGATGAGGAAGATCTGCTTTAGTTTGCCTTCTGCTGATACAATTTTCCCCTACTTAAAGTTACCTCCATTTTCCATTTAGCATTTGAATATAGGCTTCCAGGATGACATACTTAGGATCAATGGCACATAGATGTTGAGTTGGAAGAGACTTTACAAAAATCAAGTTCAATTCATTCCTCTGAAACTGAGACACAAGGGGTAAGTGACTTGTTCAAAGCCATATAGGCTGTGTTTTTTAAGGATAGGATTTACATCTATGTATGTCTTCTAATTCCAGAGATGGTGCTCCTTCCATTTTTTTTTTTTTTTTTTAGCATTTACTACTGTGTAACTTAGAGGATGGACCCAGGGCACTGAAAGATTGAGTGAATTGTTCTTATTTACATAGTTAGTATATGTCTGAGAAAAGGCTTGAAATTATGTCTTCCTGGCTTCAAGGTTAATCTTCTCCAAAGAATAGGATTATGGTTCTCACAGGATGATAGTTAAATTGCAAGGAGAAAAAGATGGAAGACAAAGGAATGTGATTGCCTAGTATGGACAATAAATCAGTTTCTTTTCTGGGGAAACTCATGCGAGCTCTGTACAACAATATAATTCCAGTGATGATAGCTATGATTGAGGATCAGTCAAAGGGCAATGACTAGATGCATGGTGGGTTTGAATAGACTGAAAAACATTACAGAAAACTATATAACACATATCATTAGAAATGTATGACTGGAAAAGGATATGGACTGGAAATGTAGCAAGATCAAAGGCATAATCAATAAATATCCCACATTTTGGCATTGGTATTCTTGAAATGACATGGGATATAGAGAAAGATGTCCAGTATATTTGGTGGATTTCCCATGGAAGATTTTTTGGGATGATATGTGCAAGAATTGAGACAGAGTGAATAGACATGGATGGATTGCTATCTGTACCTTCAGAAGGTCTCCTCACATCCATAAGAATTCAGATTTATCAAAGTATTAATGTAGGGGATTTATTTATTGGTTTTGATTCTACAATGAATTTTTTAAAAAGGAAATGGAATGAAAAATCCAAGTTTATATGTTGACTCTAAACTTCAACTTTAATGGATCTAATCATTACCTTCACATTGTAAGAATTAAAATCACAGTGTGATCAACCAGATAAGACTTCAATCCTGGCTAATGTAAAAAGAGGAAATCAGCTTAATTACTATTTGAAAACAAGAAGAGCAATCATTATTGAGGGGAAAAAAAGCATTCACTAAATATGCAATAATTGATTACAGTGAAAAGTCACAAAATCTTAAAAAACAAATCCCATTATAAGGCCCTTCAGAAAAGAAATTCTGGGAGTTTAATTCTGCTGAGAGGAAAGAAGGTAAAGATAGTAAACTGACAAGCAGAAAATATATGATGGAATTGTAGGATTCTCTAGAACATAATCATACCATTGTATCATATGAATAACACACCATCAATTGTTACTATCATGTTGTTTTTGGACAGTGTTCTTAAAATATACACAAGGAATTTAAAAGTACCTATGGACTAAAACCCAGAAGAATGTAGGATTTCTCATTTGTCCATCAAAATCTTGATTATTTAGGAACTTCATTAATATCTGATCCTAATAGCCATTCTCAAAAAATTAGGAGGACAAATTCAACCCTAAAACTAACAATGTGTTTCAGTTTACTCATCAGCATAATCTTTGAGATCCCTTCATATTCCAATGGTCTCAGTTTTTTTTTCCTTGCTTTTCTCCTTCCTATTTCTCAACTGAATAGAGGAAAAGGAATGAGGGCAAAAAAGAAATGATGAACTATTTGATGCTTACTTAGTGAGTATGGAGTCTGCTTTAGCTACCTCACTGCCCAAACAGAGATGAAACTAGAATTTTGGGAGAATCATAATGATTCTGAAGAGGTAGGTTTATCTAGGCTATGGTCTCTGTGATTTGGGAAATAAAATAGATATCACAAAATATCTAAGCTACTAAAGGGGAGGAAGACTGCCCTGGGATAAGGCTATCTCTACTGTTGTTATAAAGGAATAGAGTGGGAACAACATCTACTCCACATAGATTTGGCCAGTTTTCCTTAAAAAGCAAATATAACATACTTGACCTAATTCCAGTGGAATAAGTCTCAAACTGTGGAAATAGTTTCCCGGTGATATAAACAGAATAGCCCAGTACACAAGGGGAAGTTAAGGCTTCTTAGGCTTTGACACGTACCATCATAGCAAAACAAAGACAAAGGGCAGATTTCCCAACTGAACCACTGATGTATCCTTATTGAATATTCTTTCATATCATTGTTAAATAAACTTCCTTTTACTAAAAGTTAGATGGTCTATCATTATATCATTTTCTTTTGGTTCCACCTATGAACTATATGACTTTTCTAAGTCAACCTTAGCCTAGCCTAGAATATGGGTCCAGAAAAAAGAAGAAGCATGTCTTGGAAAGTGGTTTTTGGTGCCCTCTAAATTTTCCTCTCTAAAAATCTTGACCATATTGCCTATTTACATCTATTTATGCTCGATGAAATCAGAGAAACAAAAAGTACCTCTATTTGTCCCTTTGTTCAAAAGTTCTCTAAGTAAAGGATTCCATAATATATTGGAACATAAATGTAAAGTTTAAGTCCATCTTATCTAACTTTATCATTTTTCAGATGAAAAAAATTGATTCCATAAATTTTAATACAATTAAGTGGTTTAATTTAAAAATTAATATTTCTATACACATATGTATATGATACTAAGATATATTAATCAGTGACTTCCCCATGGACTTACTTCAGATATTAAGTGGACTGCTTATAATCAAATGAATAATAGGTAATACAGCTGGAATTTGAAAGGAAGGCCACTCACTCTAAAGTCATTTTTGAGCTGATGGTACTAGATTTTATTCTATTTTAAAGCATAACTAGGGAGAAGAGTAGAAAACATTTGGAAGTCCAGAAGGAAAATTTTCTGGTTTTACATGAAATTGGTGCTAGTTAAGAAAAGGGAGATGGTTGGAGTACTAGCCCTGAAGTAAGGAGAACCTGAGTTCAAATCTGATCTCAGACACTTACCACTTCCTAGCTGTGTGACTCTGAAAGTCACTCAACCCCAATTGCCTCAGGAACAAAAAGAAAGAAAAGGGAGATGGAAAAAAAGAGACAACTGATTAAGAAAAGAAGAGGGAAGGTTGACATGCTATTAAACATTCTTGGGGCAAAGGATAGAAAATCAGTGAAATCATTTCATGGTTCAGTTTTTAAAATTTATTATGCTCCATTTAAAGGGCCTTTAAAAATAATGTTCTGAAGATCATTTTAAATAATTGAATTTTAAATTAAATTAAATTTAAATTAAAAAATTTTAAATTTTAAATAATTGAAAAATTAGTAATTTAAGAGAATAGATAATACAATGGACTTCTCTTAGTAGAAAGGATGCAGAGGAAGAAGGGCTTATGAAAGCAGAATATTATATATATATATATTCATATATATATATATAGTGAGAAATAGACACTGTGTCAAGTGGTTTTGCTTAACTTTTTTTTTCTTTGTTAGAAAGGAGGGTTTTGTTTTGGGGTAGGAAGGAAGAAGTCATTCTTCAGAATGACTATGATAGAACAACAAAAGGCATCAACAAAAATTATTTTTTAAAAGTTATGTTCTGGTCTGGTGATTTGTAATCTCAATATCCCTTAGAAAATAGTTTATATTTCAAGCCTAGCTGTTTAAATTTGAAGGGGAAAGGGAAATCCTGTTGAGGGGAACTGATGAGGCAGTAAAGTTACACTTTGGGCATTAATTTCAATACCTGATAGGAGGAAAAGATTATGTGAAAGATTTGTAAGTGTAAGATTGCCAGGCTCTCAAAAGAATTTTTTGGAGCAGAAGACAATCAATCATAGAAATTTACAAAGGCAAAATTTTTATCCTTCTCTCTTTTAAGGTAGCTAAAGTGGTGCAGTGGATGGAACAATGGATCTATAGTTAGAAAAACTTAAATTCAAATCTGGCTTCAAACATTTACTAGCTGTGCAATCCTGGTGTAGTCCCTTAACCCTGTTTGCCTCAGTTCCCTCATGTATAAAATGAGCTGGAGCAGGAATGGCAAACAACTCCACTGTTTTTACCAAGAAAACCCCAAATGGGGTTACAAAGAGTTGGATACAATTGAAATGACACAGTAACAACAACAAAATGGGGACAATAATACTATCTTCTCACTGGAACTGGTGTGAGGATAAAAGGAGAGTATATTTTAAAGCACTTTACAAACCTTAGAATCCACTTATTTGAAATGTTATATGAAACCTTTTAATCTAGATTTTTCTTCTGATTTAAATTTTATTATGTTTTAACAAACAATTTCACAAGATATTTGAATTCATTTTGAATAGTACATTTGAGATGGTATTAAAACTACCCAATTAATTTTAAAAATTTGCTCCATTTTGATCCTGTTCTGGACATGTACTTTAGGAAAATCACTTGGACATGGTTTTGAGGAGGATGTATGGAAGAGAAAACACTTGAGGCAAAAATACCAATTAGGAGGTTACTGCAAAAATCTAGGCAAGAGATGAAAAGGGCCTTAACTAGAATGGAGGCTGTGTGAACAGATAAGAGCCAGATACCAAAGACATGGAAACAAAACTAATTAGAATTGGCAACTTATTGGATATGTGGATAGGGTATGTGTGAAGTAAAGGGAGGTGTAGAAAATGACATTGGGATTGTGAGAGCGTAGGCGACTGGAAGGTTGGGAATGTCCTCAGCAATAAGAATTTCTAAAAATGGGTAGACTTTAGGGAAAAAGATAATGTCATGATATCTTTGATCCATATTTTAATCCATCCAGGCCTGTTCATCCTATGTGACTTCCTTTTCCCACCATATTGAATAGGTGGCAAATGAAAATGAAAAGATGAACAAGTGGTGAAATGAAAATCAAAACTTTTCTCAGGGATCACTGCCTCCCAATCACAGAGCCCATCCTTCTCAGAGCATCTGCCTCTGGGGGCCTGCCTTTAGGGCCAGGCATTTCTGGAAAGGAATGGAAGCAGAATTTTCTCAGTGATATTTGCACAATTACTGCAAGTAGCTGCTCTGAGAAATCAATAGCAGGTGTAGAAGGGTTGAGGTTGGAAGCTTGTACCATACAGGAAAAAACGTAATGGAAGAGTTTTGGGAATATAAGAGAAGAGATGATCATGTTGGAGACAACTTACATAGGTACCCAATGCAATGAGGGTAGAATGTGATCTTCCTGAATGGTTGATCACTCATCCCCTTGGAATCAGATCACATACCCTCTGGGGATCCTGATCCTCCCTTTGGAGATTCATTTTTTGACTGTACAATATGATTGTATCTTATATAACACATATAAGTAGAATAATTTTGCCTAAGTTTTATAATAACCCCCCTATTACTAGGAAGGTACTTCATAGTTCATATAGTCCAATATGTAACTGAAAAAGAGTCCCTGTTATAAAATCTCCAAATGAGCATCTTATCTTTTCTTGAAGACCCTCAGGGATGGAGATATCACTTCTTTTAAAAGTAGCCCATTTCACTTTCACTTCTGGTTAAGAAATTTTGTTCTTTTTTTTTTTTTTTTGATGAAAATAAATTTGATTAAAGGATTAAATTAATCGACACTAAAGTTATGGGCAGAGTTAACTCTTCTAGGAGGTAAATTGATTTTAAAAGAATAATCATTTAAAATAATAACAGATAGGTTTAACTCTTCTAGGAAGTATATTCATTTAAAATTTTTAGACTTAATGTGTCACTATTGGTACAATGTTTGGGATAGAAAGGTTTTTTTTGTTTGTTTGTTTTTTTTAAATCTGAACTTAGGGATAGATCTTCAGCATTCTGTTTCTTCTTCCTGGATTTCATCTTCAACACTACCCTTAATTCCCAAGCACAGAATGAGCAGATTGTTACCCCACTTCTGAAAGGTTGATGACCTCTGACCTGCATTTACCAGCACTAGCATATTTGACACTTTCAGATTGAGAATATATTCAACAAATAGATAATATAATTTTTTTCTTTGATAAACTAGTTATTATGTAAGGGTTTTAAAAAATAAGTTTGTTGATAAATACTCTATGTAATCTACATTTTCTATTTTACCTCTTCTTCTCTCAGAGTTCTATCTTTTATAATGAATTTTTTAAAAAGAAGGAAAAATGCCAGCTTAGCAAAACCAACACATGAAAAACATGTGACATTACATGAAGTGTTACATAATCATAAATCTCCACCTTTGTAAAAACAAAAAAAGAACAAGAGTTATGTATGGCCTTAAAAATGACAAGATAAAGATTTCCTTTGATTTTCCTTCACTCTTACATTTACTTTTTTAAAGGTCTTAATAATGTATTGATGTCACCAATGGTATTGGGTAAATGCCATCTATTAGTAATGCAAGAGAACTATAATATCCATTTAAATATAGGAAATAAAATCAACTTCTTTGAACCACCATGATTATAATAATAGATGCATAAGCTTAAAAAAAAGCTTTTTATTTTCAAAACATATACATAGATAGCTTTCAAAATTCACCCTTGCAAAACCTTGTGATCCGAATTTTTACTCCTTCCCTTCTTTTACCTTTCCCTACATGGCAAGTAATCTAATATAGGTTAAACATGTGCACTTCTTCTATACATATTTCCACAATTATCATGATGCACAAGAAAAATTAGATCAAAAGGGAAAAACATGAGAAAGAAAAAAAATGCAAATAACAACAATAAAAAGGTGAAAATACTGTGTTGTGATCCACGGTCTTCTCTCTGGGTGCAGATAGCTCTCTCCTTCATAAGACCATTCAAACTGGCCTGAATCACCTCATTGTTGAAAAGAGCTACATTTGTCAGAATTGATCATCATACAATCTTGTTATTGCTGTGTACAATGTTCTCTTGGTTCTCACTTTTCTCAGCATCAGTTCCTGTAAGTCTCTCCAGGCCTTTCTGAAATCATTCTGCTCATCATTTCTTAAAGAACAATAATATTCCATGACATTCTTATACCATAATTTATTCAGCCATTCTCCAATTGATGGACATCCATTCATTTTCCAGTTTCTAGCCAGTACAAAAAGGACTGCCACAAACATTTTTGCACATGTGGGTCCCTTTCCCTTCTTTAATTTCTCTTTGGAATATAAGCCCAGAAGTAACACTGCTGGATCAAAGGGTATGCACAGTTTGATAGTCCTTTTGGGCATAGTTCCATATTGAATATATTCCATATGGAAAATTAACATGCTTAACATAAGAGAGGGCAGATAGATAGTGCAGTGGATGGAGTCAGAAAGACTCATCATTCTGAGTTCAAATCTGACCTCAGACATGTACTAGTTGTGTCACCCTGGACAAGTCATTTAACTTTGTTTGCCCCACTTTCTCATCTAAAAAATGGAATGGAGACGGAAATGGCAAATCATTTCAGTATCTCTGCCAAAGAAAACCCCAAATGGGGTCACAGAGAGTTGGTTCTGACTGAAGAATGACTTAGCAACAATGACAAAATGAAGAGTCAGTGTCTAAAAAGAAGGAAATAACAGTTCCTCTAAACTCTATTTTGATGAGAACATATTTAGTAGATATGTATGCATGTATATACATGTGAGAATATATATATATTTGTATATACACATACATACATATGTATATATATGTGTGCATGTATTTCCTCACCTGCATTTCTGGGCACCATATTTTATAAAGGAAATTGACAGGCTGGAATGTGTTCATGGGGGACAGTTAGGTGAGGGAGGAAATTTGAAACCAATTTATATAAAAATTGATTGAAATAATTGAGGATGTTTAACTTGGAGAATAGAAGATTAATAGAGGTAATGAGAGATGACTTCAAATACTTGAAGGTTTATCATGTAGAATATGGAGCAGATTTGTTTGTTTCTAGAAAGCAAATTTAGGTAGAAATTATGGGCAAAGATAACTGAAAAAGAAAATGGCACTAATTGAAGAAAATATGGGAAGGCAGTTAAACCAATGCACATAAGTCACTAAATGGTACAAACCGTTAAACTTGGTGATACCACTTCTAGGCATATATGTCAAAGAGATTAAAGATAGAGGGAAATGATCTGTATAGGCATAAAGATATTTATAGAAACAATTTTTCTTGTAGCAAAGAATTGGGAACAAAGCAAGTGCTCATCAGTTGGGTAGAAGTTCACAATAATGAATACATTTCCAGATATGGTCAATGTATTAATTTATTTTATTTGACTAAACTTATTTGTTGAAAGGAAGGATTTAATTTTGCTGATTTTGAGAGTTTGGTTATTAGAATGAATAGAGATAATAATACAAAAAGAAGTAAAGAAAGGAACATCAGTGAAACATTTAAAATATTCAGAAGAGAAATGAAGGAAGGTCAAAACACAGATAAGCAGAAAATTTCATTTGAAAACAAGGGAATAGAAAGCCATAATTTCATATGCCAGTCTTTTGTTTCTTTATATGTTAAAAATGTCATATTTATTGGAATTTATCAAGCCCATAATAAAAAAAACAGAAAATTAAAATAATTTACAAAGAGGAAGAAGATATTGTATAAGGAAAAGCTTCTGAACAATGAATGAGCTTTCTGAAAATTGAAAGGGCTTACTCACAGGATAATGAATTTACTGTCGCCAGATATCTCAAGTAGAATCTGGGTGACTGCTTGTCAGGCGTTTTGTTGAAGACATTCATGATTCCAAATGTTGTTGGGTTAAATAGTTTCTCTTTTTTCTTTGCAGTCCAAAGCTTTGTGAATTCTTTGGCATAAATTCAAACTCTTTTGTAAATGAACCTCTTCAATAATTTCTTAGTAACTGAAAATAACGTAGTCAAATTCAGTGGTCTATTGGAATAACAGACTTGTTTTAATCACTACCTCTCAACATCTCTAAATATTTTCTTTGCCTAGAATGCTTGCTGAGATAGGAAGTTAACAGCTGTTCTTTAGTATTGTTACAAGTTCATTCAACTAAAGAAGTGACTTGGGGTTATAGCTTGATTATGTGGTCAATCAAAACATATCACTTCTAATTACTTCATGTTTTTGTATTTGGTCTTGACAGATCATTTTCTATGAGGTTATTTTTATCGAATGCTGTAGCTTCTTTATATAAATGTGTGAAAACAGAAATGGACCCAGGAATCTAATTATAGATATGTATTTTTTTATGTAGCTTTTGCACTTGCAGCTTTTTGGGGCACTTATTTTACTTGAAAGGAAAATGACAAAGAGTTGAGTTTGGAAACAATGGATGTAGTCACCTCAAAACCCATCATTTGCTATTGCCTCTCAAATCACCAGAATTAATGTGCAGCTTTTAAAATGATATAATTGATTTCTTGATTTTTTTTTAGAAATCTTTCAGCCGTACAAGATAGAGAGATATGTTGTCATGCTAGTTCATGCAATGAAAAGCATAGCATACGTAAGCATATTTTGAAGTTATTTATAGATTGCTAAGAAATATATTAGATACTTTTCAAAATATTTATAAATGTCCTATAATCTTGATGGAACTGTAGTTGCTTACTACATCTGTTCTTTGATAATATAGAGAAAATTGACATCCTACTGAACAATATCTCATATCTTAAAACCTCTTCCATGACATCATGCAACTTGGCTGTAAGCAGAGATGAAATCTAAGGCCTGTCTCAGCTATCATAAAGTGTTGGAGACACAGTGTCTGAGATTTAAAAATTTCCAGAGCTTTAACCTCTGGACTATTTGAATATACAAGATCTTTTAAAAAATCTAAGAAAATGAAGTAAAAGTACTTAAGTAGGAAAATTTAGAATTGGGTTCTAATAAAGCATTCTTGAATGAAGTTAGGGAATATTTAAAACAATGAAGTTAACAGAGAATTGCTATTATCTTTTTAAAAAAATTCAATTTTTTCCTAATCCCTTATCTTCTACCATATCTTAACTTTTTTGTTTCCCTTTGAGAGATGTGAACCTCTCTCATAAGTATGATCAGATAGGATCTCAGATGCATAGATACAATCATAACTCTATAGCTGGAACAGACCTCTGAGGCCATTTAATCCAATCCTTTCATTTTGCAGATGAGGAAACTAATGAAAAAGGTAAAGTCTAAAACTCATACACATAGTAAGTATCATTAATAATATTTGATCACGAATCTCTTGACTCCAAAACTAATTCTCTTTCCATTGCCTCATACTACAAGAGCTTCTGATGTTCCCTGAACATGAAGACTATTTCAGAATTTAGATCTTGCATGCTATAAAAATCATGGTTGAGCAGCCATAAATCTGATTTGCCATTACATCAGACACTCATAGGCTTTTACTAGTAAACACTCTCTTTTCTGCTGTCATGCTAAAAGCCCTAGTCACTGTGAATTCTTGTAGCTCAAAATATTGCAAAATCTTAATTCTGAGGAGCTAAAGTCTGACTGAATACCTTTTTGGATGCTAGGTAGCTGTGGTTTCTTGTTTCTTTTAAGATAACTTTAAATACATCTCTGGAACAAAATTAGGTACTGTAGAGAACTGGGCATGAGCCTATTTTAATTCTTCCTCTACTCTAAAATTATAACTTGATCTAAATAATTGGAGAAATATTAATTCTTTATGGCCAGATTGAGCCAATTTAATAAAAATGACAGTACCCAAATTAATACCAAAGGATTATTTATAGAGCTAGAAAATATTAACAAAATTTTTTGAGATGGCTTTAAATCCTATTTTGGGATATCTCACAGCTACTGGAATTCATCATCCTCTCCTTCCCCATTTACTATCATCTCTTTCTGCGATCTTCCTTCTACTTGAAATCCTTGAGGACAAGCAAGTTTGTCTTGCTTGCAAATATTTGTAACCTTAATACTTAGCATAGGCCTGGCAAACAAAAAGTGCTTAATAAATGTTCAATCTTCCTATCTATCCTGACAGCTGGTGAGATTTCTTTCCCCCTATTCCTCTTTATCAAACCACTATCATTTTTACCATCTGATCTCCTGTAGTCAGGAAGACTTGGCTACATACCCTATTTCAGACATTTATTACATGCGTGACAGCTAACCTGTTAGTGTCTCAGTTTCCGCATGTATAAAATAAGAGATTTGGACTTGATGACTTTTTGAAATTATAGCTTTTTATTTACAAGATATATTCATGGGTAATTTTTCAGCATTGACCCTTGCAAAATCTTCTGTTCCAACTTTTCCCCTCCTTCTCCCCACTCCCTCCCCCAGATGGCAGGTAGACCAATACATATTAAATATGTTAAAGTATATGTTAAATACAATATATGTATACATATTTACACAGTTATTTTGCTGCACAAGAAGAATTAGACTTTGAAATAAGGTAAAATTAACCTGAGAAGGAAATAAAAAATGCAAGCAGACAAAAACAGAGGGTTTGGAAATGCTATGTAGTGGTTCTATTCATTATTAAACAAATGGAACTGATTTGGTTCAAGAGAACTATGTCCATCAGAATTGATCATCATATGGTATTGTTGATGTCCTGGTCCTGCTCATATCACTCAGCATCAGTTCAGGTAGGACTTGATGACTTCTACATTCTCTTCCTGTTTTAAATCTATAATCTTTGTTCAATGTAATTTAATAATAACTTGTTAGGTGCCTACTATGTATAAGGCACTGGTTGTACAAGGGTAAAAATAAAAAAAAATCTTTGTCCTCAAGGATCTTACATTGTAACAGGGAGATACATATAAGGAAATATATACAAAGTAATTTTAAGAGAGAGAAAGTGCTAACAACTGGAGGAGGAAGGGGTTAGAAAAACCTTTATTTCCTGTATAAAAAACCATTTAAAGTGACCCATAACTAGTATCTTTTTTTATTTGAACGGCTAAAATTACTATGCTGAGGGCCCTTTTCATGGACTGAAATAAAGCCTTGACTTTTTGTCAACTACACTCCTATTACTGTTGTCACAGTCAATTAAACTGAACTCTTTCTAGAGGCATAAATCCTTTTTTAATCCCAATTCTGGTATTCTCTGAGATCATTAGATTTGTTTCAAGAAATGTGTTGCTGTAAGAGAGATATTTAGCCTGTAAGTGGCAAATTGGAGGCATACAAAAACGTACTTCTTTAAACAAAAGGGGAAAATAGTTTCTAGAAATTTAACTACATTGAAAAAAATTGCATTTTCCTGGAAAAATTGGATTTATACTATGTTTTGAATTCTAAAAGACTTCACATGTTATTGAGAGCTGTGATTAATAATTATAACTTTCACATAGTGCTTATAATACTTTACATATAGCATTTCATTAAGGTCTTTTAATAACCGTTTTAGATAGGTAATACAGATTTTCTTATTCCAATTTTACAGATTAAAAAACCCCTTAAGAATAAGAAAGATTAAATGACTTGTCCATGACCATAAAATTATAAAGCATTAGGAGAAGGATTCAAGCCTGGGATTTTCATCATTCTAATGATATCCTATGCCATAGTACATCTCAATAAATACTGAATTTAAGCAACCAAATATGTTATAATGTGTAGTCCAGTTTATTCCCATGGAGTTTCAGTAATAAAAGAAAAAAAGATAAAACTACCATGAAGGTAAACTGTGAAAGGGCAAAGATGAAAGTTAAATGTTTTGTTTAGTCAGTTCTATCCTAGAAATTGGCTGGTTGATAATCTGTTAGAACATTTTTGCATAAATCCAATAAAGAATTTCCATCAGAAATGGAAAGCATTTCATCACATTGGTGGCTTGTGCCTGAAGGCAAGTACTTATAGTGGTGGGCAGTTCCCTGATTCTAAATAAACCTGGATTAAGACCAATTTTACTGAATAAATGGTCACAAGGAAAACTACCACTTTTTGTTGGCTTCCCTAGTACTGAGGCTAAGAAAAGAGAAAGTTGGCAGTAGAAATACTTCTTACCAGGGCAGGGTGTTAAAGAAAATAGACAAAGGAGTCTCCATTCAACATTTAAGCCTTGATTCAGTACATTTTTATTAAGTCCCTGTTCAAGGGACTTTTCAAGGGAAGATACAAAGGTGAATGAGACACAGTACTTACCATTAAAAAACCAATAATCTAGTATAGGAGATGACTTATACAATACAAAATAGAATATAAATGTCTAAGAGAAATCAAAGTGATGTTCTATGAGAGGTAGGAGGGGGAAGTTTCTTCTGGTTGGGAGAGTGGGAGAACAAGGAAAGCTTCATATAGGAGATGATATTTGAACCTGAAGTATGAATAAGATTTCAATAGGAAGAAGGTAAGGGCATTCCAGTTATAGCAAAAGGCTTGAGTGAAGGAATGGAGATACAAAAACATTGGATCCTTATTGCATATGTTCATCTTTTTTTTTTTTTTTTAATGATGTACTCACACTCTCCATAGTAGCAATCTTTTCCTTCCTTAAATCCATAGCTCTGACCCCAAATGTCCCAACATCTACTTTCTCAGCACTCTATGACTAAATGGTTCACCCAGACAGCCAGACTAACAACTTTGTCCAAGTCAAAATTGGATTGCCAAAATCAATGGCCTTTTCTCAGTTCTCATTGCCTTTGAAATCCTGCAACAATTTATACCATTGACATCTCTCTTTTCTGGATGCTCTTTCCTTCCTTGGTCTCTGTGATACTGCTATCTTTTATTCTTCCTTATTGATTGATTTTTATCCTTCTCCTTTGCTTATTTAACATCCTTCTTTTGTCCCAAAGTGTAGGTATCCTTTGTGCCTGTCTTCAGCTCTTTTTTTTTTTAAACTTTTATTTATCTAAATCTATATAGTTTATCTTTTCCTTTCTCCTTTGAACTTCAGTCTTCTGGGAATTATCTGCTAAATATCTCCATCCAGAGGTCTCAAAACAACTCAAATTTGGCATAACAATTTTCTTTATCCTTAAACTTATTCATTCTGCTTATGGCACCATCCTCATTTTATATAATCAGGTCAAAAACATCAGAATCATCTTTGATTCTTTCCTTTCCTTTATTCTCTATATTTAACCAGTTGCCAAGACCTATCAATTCTCTGAATGCCTTTCCTCTTTTTATTATACCATCTTTGAGATCAAACCCTCATAGTCTTTTATCTAGATTATTGTTAATAATTTCCTTACTGGTCTCTTTGATTCTGAATTTCTATTATCTCTAATTTATTCTTTATACAGTTGCCAAAATAATTTTCTAAATCACAGATTTGTCCCTCCCCCAAAAGCCTTCAGTGGTTCCCTATCTGTAAGGTAAAATGTAGAGTCTTTAGTCTGACATTTAATTTGTCTACAATATGACTCCTACTTCTCTTTTTACCTTTATTACTCATTACTTTTTACTTCACACAATCTAAGTAAAACTGGATTTCTAGTTATTCAATTGATAATACATTCCTTTTGCCTCCAAGCATCCATGTAGGACAGCCATCACTGCTGGAATGAATTTCCCTCTCATCTTTGCCTTTCAGAATCTGCTATCTTCCTTTGAGGTTCTATTCAAGTATCATTCATCTTCCTCCTCTATGAATTTTTCCTGGATACCTTCAGCTGAAAGTACTTTCTTTGCCCTCAGATTTTTCTAAAGCTCTTTGGATTTCTCCTTTGCTCCCATCATACCTTAACTTATACATATCTGTGTACATAACATGTCTATTTCCCCTCCCACTATAACTCCTTAAAGACCACCTCAGGCTTCAAGAAATTACCAGCATAGCTGTAAAATTCTGCATTGACTTTGCTCCGACAATATTCCTACTAAGTCTATAACCCAAAGAGATTTTTTTTTTAAAGGGAAGGGGAAGAATCTACTTATACAAAAATATCTATAGCAGTTCTTTTTGTGATATCAAAGAACTGGAAATGGAAGGGATATCCATTAATTGGTGAATGACTGAATAAGCTGTAGTATATGATTGTGATGGAATATTACTGTGGTATAAGAAATGATGTGTAGAATAATTTAAAAAAAACTTGGAAAGACTTATACAAACTGATGCAAAGGGAGGTGGGGAGAATCAGGAGAATATTGTACATAGTAAAACAATATTATATGATGATCATCTGTGAATAATTTAGCTATTTTCAGTAATACACTAATACAAGACAATTCTAAAAAGTTCATGATGAAAAATGCTAGTTACCTCCAGAAAAAGGATTTATGGACCCTGAAGGCAGATTGAAGCATGCTTTCCCCCCCCACACTTTCTTTATTTTTTCCTGTTTTTTTTTTTGTCTCTGTTTTCTTTCACAACATGACTAATACAGAAATATATTTTGCATGATTGAACAATTATAACCTATATCAAATTGCTTATCTGTTCAGTTTTGGTGAAAGGGGGGATGGAGAGAATTTGGAACTTAAATTTTTTTTAAATGAATGTTAAAATTATTTTTATATATTATTGGGAAAAAACCCCAGCATAACACCACATATATTTTGTAGACTGGCAAGAAGTCTATTTTAGCTGAAGATCTGAGCTACAAGTTTGAACACCAGGCTAAAGATTTTAGCTAATTCATTTTGTAGGCAATGAGAAGGTTTTGAATGTTTCTGAGGGACTTACTGGCTTTTTCCTTGTTTATTTACTGTCCCCAGTAAAGGAATGTGTACCTTACTACCTTACACACACACATGTATACATGCACATATGTACTATATGGTGCTATATAGCATAGTATATACATGTATATATATGTATATACTAGTATATATATATATATATATCAAGATCTGAATTGCTTCTAACATACTGAGTAAGTGGAGAAAGTCATTGAAACTTTCAGCAACTCTATAAGAATAAAAATTATAGAGAAATTGCTGCTGATTTGCATTCATTCAGGAAGTTTGCCCCCAAGGAGCTTCCAACACTATCAAATTCCCAGTTCTGAAAACAAAACAAACTTGCAAAATACAACTTAATGGAATATATAATGCATAGCATAAGATATATAAAATTAATTTAAAATCCAGTGTATTTTTACATTACTGCCTTTTAATACAGGCAAAAATAGATTTTAAAAACTGCTTTCAGACATTACACTATGATGACTTGTTCATCATTCTAAGTCAAGATAATTTCCATGGTTATTGATTTCATATATACATTACTGAAAAAGGAAATGAAGCCAATTGTGTATTTGAACTTTTTTCTCCTAACCTCTGAAATAGAACCAGACATATCCTGCTTATCATTTAAAAAATAATTAAATTACTTTATTAAAATGTCAAGCTTGTTAGTTGTTTTCTACCCAGCAAGAAACTTCCTAAGTTGTATTTATTGAGTAAAAGTTTATGTGGGGGTATTGTTAAATTTGGACACAAAATTATATAAGCTCAATTAACTATATTATTGTCAGTCTTAGTCAAGATATGATCATATGTTATATGTGAGTTTTATATCCAATCATATTTCATTGTGACATGGTTTCTGAGAGTCAGTTGTTCAATGGTTTCAGTTATGCCTAACTTTATGACTCCATTTGGGGTTTTCCTGGCAAACATATTGGAGTATTTTGCCACATTTTTTTCCCCTAACTCATTTTAGAGATGAGGAATAATTGAGCAAAACCAAGTGAAATGACTGACTTGTCCAAGGTCACATCATTAATAAATATCTGAGACTAGATTGCAACTCAGCTATTCCTGGTTCCTGGCCCAGTATTCTATTTACTGTGCCACCTAGCTACTTATGAAAGTCAGTAATCATGACCAAATGTGAATGTTTATCTCTGAGGTCATGTTCAGTTTTTAATTTATAATCTTAAAATCCTCACATCTAAAAGATTTTTTAAAGTGATTTAAATTGAATATGAAAGGGATTGAGTTTTACTCATATCAGTATATGTTCATGTCTTGATGTCCATGCTACCAGCTAAGAATAGTATATTCATTACTGTCTCTTTTTGTCTCCAAACATAACCAACCTACTGTATTTAAATATTCATTTGAAATGCATGCATATGTATTGTTTTAATATGGTGTATTTTTCACCAGCACTATTTATTCTGAGTCATGAAAGGGTCCATTAGTGCCAGAAATTCAAGAATTATTGGCTTACTTATTGGTAACAATACCTTTTTTCCTTTAGCTAGCTTGGTTTTTGGATAGTAGGTTCAGTCACTGATAGGTACATAATTGAAATCTTTGCAGCTCAGTAGAATCATCCCAAGCTTGTATTTTGTTGGCATAAGCTTTGGGAAAGTTGAGTGACCTCAAGGAACATGTTAGTAAATGGTTAACAACTGGTTCTCCCCAATAAAAAAAGTATACAAGATACTTGTTTTAATTTAATTTTCATTATTACCATGTTTCTCCATCATTTTATTGAGACTAGACAAACAAACAATCAAGCCCTGATATGCCAATTTCAGACATATAAATGCTTACACTGAAAAAAATAACAATACGGTAGGAGATAGCTTCAGTACACACCTAGCACTTATCACTACCAAACTAAGGCATTCTTTTCTCAAATATTTCTATTAATTTTTAGGGAGGACAATTTGGTATAGTATAAAGAATATTAGAAAAAAAAGTCACAAAACTTGAGTTTGATTTTCCTCTTAACCATTTATTTGGTGTAATGATTAAATGATTTACCACTTCAGAGTCTCATTTTGTAATCTGCAAAAGGAAGATAACGTTGGTTGCCCTAGATACTTCATGGGGTTATAAGGAAGTCCATTTGAAGACCTTAATGTTTTATATGAATGTGAGTTATTTTGTATTCTTGGGCTATTATTAAAGCCTTTCCCAATCCACCCTAATTCTAGTAACTTTCTTTTATTTCTCATTTCTAATTTATCCTGATCCTTATTTATTCATAGTTGTTTGCAAATTGTCCTCCCTAATAGACTGTGAGCTTCTTGACAAAAAGGGTTTGTTTTATTTTTGTATCCTTAGTTCTTAGCACAGTGTCTGGAACATAGTAGGCACTTAACAAAGCTTACTGACATAAGGCTCTCTGTCTTAGGACAGTAAAGAAAGTTTAGATGACCACATAGGCACCATTGAGAGACAAAAGACTGAGTTTTAGCCTCAGTCAAGCCTCACTTGGCTTTTAATCTGAGGCAAAATGTTTTACTTATCTATACCTCAGTTTCCCCATTTGTAAAATGAAATGGTTGGCCTGCATGATCTCTAATATCTTTCCCAGAACCAACATTCTATAGTTCTGTGCAACTGTACTAGAATGTATCACTCAAATAGAAGACTTCAGCATTTGGAAAACTAGAACCAGTATTTATTATTGATCTGAGTCCTAGATTAAATTTCCTTTTACCTATCAATTTGTAGACATCTTTGGTTGTAACACAACTAATGACCACTGGTAATTGGAAATAAAGATAACATGGATAACTGAAATTCACAAGGAATTGAAAATATTCTTGATCATTATTATCACACTTCTAATACTACTACTACCAACAAGTAGTAGAATTGCCTAATTTATCGCTTCCTTATGCTAGCTTTTCTTTGCATGTGTGGTTTGAAATTAGCAATGAAATGGCATTCAAGAACAAATTTGAACATATTCATACATATATACTTGAGCAAGCAGACCATTCTGATAATCATTTCTTGAATAAGAACTGTCTCCATATAAATCTGGTAAAGTGATCATTATTCGTGATTGGATCAGTGAAATGATCATTGGATCAAATTGCTGAAAGGGTCTAATCCCTTCTATTCTGCAGATGAAGTAGAATCCTGGAGAAGTTAAATGACTAAACTTAAAATTTTGGCATTTAGTGACAGATTTGGAATTGAGTCCAGGATTTCTAACTTCCAATGACAACAAAACAACATTGTCTTCACGGATGTCTTGATGGATATTTTAGTTGATATTTTAACTGGGAAGCCAAATGAGTAGGCTCTATGATCTTGAGGATTTTTCTACATAGTAACAGCAGCTAGCTTTATGTAGAATTTTAAAGTTTGCAAAATACTATATACAAATACTATCTCATATGAGCCTTGCAACCATGCTGAGATTAATCACATTTTACAGATAAGGAAATTGAGGTGGAAAGATAATTGATTTTTTTGAATAAGCTGAAGATCTTATGTAGTTCAGTCATGAAAGAGGGCTTGTGTGAAGTTGGCATTTGTTTATAACCCCTTTTCCTAGATGAAGCAAGTAGTGATTTCAGGAATAATTCTCTAGACTTTTAATGAAGATAGATGCTTCCTTATATAAGGTTGTGTTGAAAGATTTTTCTGATTCCAGATCTAGCACTCTATCCATTGTGCCATTTAGTTAGTTGCCTGTATTAAAACCAACATCTTTT
Source organism: Sarcophilus harrisii (assembly GCF_902635505.1). Lineage (NCBI taxonomy): Eukaryota > Metazoa > Chordata > Mammalia > Dasyuromorphia > Dasyuridae > Sarcophilus > Sarcophilus harrisii. The sequence goes on from NC_045430.1 coordinate 171,505,006, forward strand.
GCCTTCTGAGGTGACTACTGATGACTAGGGGTTAGCAGTTTGTTTTCATGCATTTTACATGTCAGTTCATTTCAAGGAAACAAATATTACCAAGCATCTACATGCAATAAAGCAATATTCATATTAAAAAACTTTCAGATTTTCCTTTCTCTGAAATGAGCATTAAGATGGTTTTGATTAATTTTATGTGATCTGCATTAACCTCTAGTCTATATTGCTCCTGAGTTTAACAGTATTTTAAACAAATTTTCTTGGTTTACATAAAATGTTTTTCCCCTCCTCTTTCTATAATTTAGAGTAGTCACTATGAATCACAAAAGTCCATCACTGATTTATTCTAAGCATTGATACAACAGGCCCAACTGTAGGACTCTAGGGGTCCCAGACAAAATTATATACTTTCAAAGATGTTATGGAACAGGAATAGGGCACATGATAGATCTGTGTTTATAACAGTGTGGGTCTATGTGATCTCAGCAATTTAACTTCTCCTGGGCTCCAGTATTTTGATCTGTAAAATCAAGGAGATGATCTTTCTGGTCTTTCTGATTTTGAATCCTAGGATTTTATAAGTAGTACTTTATTCTTCCTGGTTTTTTGTTTCTCTGTGGGATCATAGTATCATAGATTCAAGCCTGACCCAGAAAAAGACTTAGAATAAGAGTACTTTTGAAAGATATTCTCATTGCTGGAGGTATGCATTTTGTTTTATAGGCACATTTTTTGTAAGGAAAAAAATCAAGCGTGGATAAAATAAGATTTTATCAACTTTAATACACTTAGTGTTTAAGGCTAACCAACACTGGAAAGCAGTCATTTCCAAGATGGAGATCAAATGTCTTAACACAGTGTCAACTGTCTGAGCTGCTTGGAAAGACCTCTCTCTCTCTCTCTCTCTCTCTCTCTCTCTCTCTCTCTCTCTCTCTCTCTCTTTTCTTTTCTTTTTTTTTTAAATAATCTATACTTAGACTGTATTTCCACATTTAATCAGTTTCTTTCCACTTAAATGCTAGACAGAGGCACTTTAAGAGTTACAAGTTGCAATTTCAGGTGTACAGGTCAGTGAATTTCAGCAGGCATTGATGACATGGAAAGTAACAGCCTCGATTAATATGTAAAGGAAAATTAGAAAACTTCATTAAATCTTTTGAAAGTTGTTGGTCTTTGAAGCACTTCCCATTTACTAAAGGTTAATTAATAGCTGTCACTGATGTACACACAAATAAGTGCAAACCACAGCTTTCAGTCTTTAAGGTAGGAAGGTTTTGTGTGTGTGTGCTGTGTGTAGTAAAAGTTTTAAAAGAAGAGTTAAATACTTTGAGTTAGAATATATCTCCAAAGTGCCACATTTCAAGGTACTATATTATTCATAAGTTCAATAAGCCCAGAAAATCAAAATTGTAAATAAAACGTGTTTAAAGAGATTTTAGTAAAATATATAAAAAGTAAAAGATTAAAAAGTATTGCCCCCACCCGCTTAAACTTCCTTTAGAAAATGTCCTGGGACTTCCAGTTATTATTATTATTATTTTCTATTTCATTTAACTGGTATGTATTGTACACGCCACAACACATTAGACAGCAGGTCCTGGTAGAAGCTAAGAAATATCCAACCCGGCAAATACATCAGGGTGATGAGTCCCATGAAATTCAATGGATAGTGAGAATAGTCCCACGAGCAGCCCCCACACATGCGGAGTCCCAGTCCCCAAGAAAATTCCCACGTGTAGATGAAGAGAACGTAGATGGGAATCCTCTTACAAGTCCCCCAGCCTCGGCTGTAGTGCAGATAGAAGTAGAGCTTTTCTACCACGAAGCTGCAACTGCCGTACATAAAAAAAGACCAGAGAGAAGTGTGGCCGTTGATAGCCCCATCCTCCTGTCCTAGGAGGTTAAAGAAGAAAGTGAAAAAGATCTCATCTAGGAAACCGTGCATCCCGAAGAAGAGAAAGCGGAAAAGGTCGGGGAGCCCTTGGCTGGTTGCTCCTCCGACCACCCCGGCGCCTCGGGGCCGCGGTCGCCCGGTGCTGGGCGCCGCAGCTGTCCGAGAGTCGGACAGAAGAGGGGGGCCGCGCCAGGACGGCTGCGGCTGCGGGCGGCGGTATCGCAAGCGCAGGAACCTCTTGAGAAACACTTGGGAGTAATAGACTGCCAGGACGTACTGGAGAGCCAGATCCAGCGCTCCGGGAGCAGCTTCGCTCACCTGCCGCCCCCCGTGGCTTATCAGTAGCAGTGCTTTGCCCACCAAGGTCTGCAGCCCCAAGTGGACCGAGGGGTACAAGAAGAAATTAAAGGCGAAGGTGCTGGGGCAGTGGCGACGCTGCAGATAGACCTTCTCCAGGGCGAACTGGGTGAGCGAGTGCAGCAGACAGTGGTAGGGAGTGGAGAAACCCAGCATCTTCAGGTCGGGGCTGTGGAGGAAACCTCGAGCCCAGGAAATGAGCACGTCCAAGGTGATGCCGTGCATTCCGTAGAAGTAGAGGCGCATCCAGGCAGGGAGTGTCGAGTCTTCGGCCCCCGGCGCCGCTGCGGCTTCAGCAGTGGACAGCGCCCCCGGGCAAGCCGCGGTAGCTGGGGCCCCGGACCCCGCTTTCCCAGCAGCAACAGCTTTGCTCCCGGCTGCTCCGGTGGGGCTCCAGGCCGGTGCCGGGGGCGCACCGAGCCACGGGGGAGCGGCGACCGCATCCCTGTTGCCGCGGGCTATCAGTTCCGAAGCATTGCCGTGCCCCGAGCCTCTTTCGCCTTCAGGAGAATGGAGGCGTTGGGCCGAAGCGGAGAGCTCCGGCCCGGGTCCCGGACGCTGCCTGCAGGGGTTAAGGTGGAAGCCTCCATCTCCTCCTCGCTCCGCCGACCCTCCTCTTCCTTCTCCTCCTCCGCGCCGCTTGTGCGGAGAGAGCGACTGCATCTCCGGGGCTTGCAGTTGGCTCCTCCCGGCGGGGCTTCGCGCTGCCTGCTAACTAGGCGCACTCCTCCTTCCCTCTGTTCCTCTTTCCAGTCCCAACGAGTGAAGGACTCTGGGCTGCAGTCTACCCTTCCCTCTCCAGTTCAAGCACCAGGTTCGGGGCAAGGTCCAAACGGGCAGGTTCAAGGTAAGGTCCAAGAAGCGGGCTCCGGGCAAGGTCTCCTCTCCCCGGGGCTCACAGTTCGAGGCCTAATGCTGCTGGTTGGTTGGCTGCGGGAGCTCAGCCCGAGCTAATCAGAAGGTGGCGCGCAGGCTGCAGGGAGAAATACAGAGAATTTCAGAAACCCTTCAGCTTCAACCCCACAGTCACCACCAACCTCCTTCAACGGACACTGGAAGCGTAATGTGAGCTGCTACACACTCCCCTGTAAGTACGGAAGTACGAAAACTAAGCTTTCTTCACATCCCTTTCTTTTCATTCCTCATACCCCCTCCTCCAACCTCATCCTTCCCCTTAGGTTCACATTTCCCTTTGACCCGCCCCCAACCCCCACTTTCAGCTTCTGAGGCTGAGTCTGTTTGTTAAGCGCTCTGGTATCTGGCTTCCTTTCCTTCTCTTGCCTCTTCTTAGTGTTCTAGCTCTTCCCTCTCCCTCCTCACCAGGCAGAGCCAAAGCACAGGATCTAGAGGCACAGGTGATGCCTGAGATGTTGATTTCCTAACAGGTGTATATGGCAGAGTGTTTCCTGGAATGGGGGAAATGGGGCCAGGGCCTGGTTGGCAGAGATGAATGGCTGAGTGCCATAGACCAAAGCTTTGGGCTGGAGACCAAACAACAGTATTGTATTTTTAATGTTCTTTCTGGAGGCCAATTCTGTTCTAAATATTTGTCCTCGCAAATGAGCCACCAGTCCTGTCCTAGTAAAAGGGCTTATAGATTACTACTCCCTTCTTCATATTCCACAGTTTCTGCTAACATTTCTTCGAGTTGTTAATTTACATTTTTAACATATCATTAAACAACTCTTCCATCAAGGAGGTTATGGAATCTTTCCTATAGTTTTTTTTTTTCCCTTCTGTCATCTTGTGCCAATTTCCTAGGGCAATAAAGAAGTTAGGGAAAAAGTCAAGTTAATCTTCCTTTTTTTTTTTTTTTTTAAATCAAGTTTCTTTATTTAACTCAGAAAAGTCAGGCCCAGAGAGTTTGTGGTTTGTCCAAGGTCACCCAGTTCCTAATTATGAAGATGGAGCAGCTTGGGAATCAAGACATTCAAGCTCTTACCTAGCTCTGCCATATATTAGTTTGGTGAACTAGGACAAATTTTTTAATCTCTTTAGGTTTCTTCACGTATAGATTTTTGAACTGGAAGTTATGGATTTTAAACCAAGACACCTTTAGATTTTCCATCTCAAACTTGGATATTTTTGTTCTTCTTCCTAACTGATCAGTGGGGAGGTGTTGGGGGGAGAAGGAAAAGTTGAAGTTATCATGGGATTTTACCTTCTCAGATTTTACCTTCTATCCCTGTCTACCTGGGAATTCCTTCCTTAGTGCCTATGTCCATATATGTAGCTACTGCCCTAGCAGGTCCTAAGGTGCTTCAGAACTAGAGAAAAGGGGGTGGAAGTGGAATAGTTAATGAAGGTGATTTATTTGGAAGTAAATACTTGTTAAAGGAAGGA